>NC_134471.1:13780487-13987349 GCF_964194025.1 Convolutriloba macropyga | reverse complement strand
AAACTGAACATATTATTTTTCATGTAGTAAATTTTACGCAAAAATCAAGACCGGCCAGTGTAAATTGGGACATGAACAGAGTACTGGCCAACCCAAAAAACAGAATGTCTCTAGACTGATTCAGCGCTGATTTGCTCTGCCACGAACCTCCGGTTATATATATATATATATATATATATATATATATATATATGAAAATTTAATGTTAATTTGACTAGGAAAAAGTCTGTTAGGAATATGATCTTTGAATCCATTTTGTGGATTGGAAAATTTTCCCTGTCTATTTTGGGATAAAGAAGCAATTTAATTGATCAAAATTTTTTTTCTAACTCTTTTATCAGGTCTGAGAGGCTGTTATCCAAGAATTCAAACTGCACTGCTATGTTTTAATAACAATATTTATTTTCTGGAATCTGAAATTCTCAGAAATTGTCATGATAGCCGAATATTTTTTCTCAAGAAATACATGTTTTTTATAATTGGTCAAACTTATCTTATTTATATTCAATAACTGTTGTTGTTTCGGCAAAATTCATATCCCTTGCATTGCAAAACTTCATTTATCATTTGGTGTTGAAATCAAACATTTTACTACTTTAAATGACTCATATCTATACAAAATTCCATTTCGAAAAAAAAACATTTAACTCGTTTTTGAACATAAACATAAAGAGTTATCACTGGAGCTTAAAAACACTAAACGGTAAAGCAATCTGTTAAAAACACCATTTGAAAGACTAAAATAAACACTAAGAGCTAAAATTTTAAAGATTTTTGTTGCAGAGATTGACCTCGACAAATATTTGCAAAGATTGACCTCGCAGTTACGTGCTAACCTTTTTTTGCAGCAATTTGAACAAAAAATGTTTACGTCTCTGATATTTTACCTTTGCAAGTCTTGATAAAATATTTTGACATTTGGCTTTTTGCAACATATTATGTGCACACGCGTGGTACAGATCCTCATGTTTAATACCATCACAGCGATGGCTGGGGCTATTGTTGGCCTTCTCTTGGTTTTTTACAATTCAAAGAATTTGAATTTTATTGGGGCGCTGTCTTTTTTAAAGATCTGTTCACATATTTTCTTTATTTTTGAAGTCAAATTGGAGTAGTGATTTTGATCATGCCGAAACAGAAAATGGAGCGAAAAAGCTATTTGTTTTATGACGTGAAATTCTTTCGCTCTAATTTTAAAGTAGAGTAAGAAAACGGTGTCTGAACAAAAATTCGCTTTCTCGCTAGTGATTTTTTCTTCACATGCGGCAATTTTACTTTGATTTTTACTGTTTTTTGTCAATCTGTTTTAGTGTTTTCTTCTAAATGGTTTTCCCAATCCTTTCATAGTTCATACTAGATCTAGTTTTTTGTTTGAGCCAAATTTTCATTTCTCGCTAGGGGTTTTTTGTTCACATGCGGCATTTTGACATTGATTTTCTGTTTTTTTTAGTTTCTGAGCTCTTTGTTTAGGAAAAAGACTTCCCAAATCACTCAAAGTGCGTTCTAGGTCTAGCTTTCTTTTAGTCAATGAAATTTCTTTGAACTGCGCGTCAAGACTTGTCCTGTTATGTTTTTTAGTTCCTCGTCGCGATTTTTGTTACAACCATATGAGGTCACAACCACTTCAAAACTGCTTTCTGTATTCGTTTTTGCAATTTCATATGAAGTGCGCGTGTGACGTCATTATTCGCTCTTAGTGGAGCGAGTTTTTTTGGTTCATTTGCGTGATTTAGTTTTTGGTCACACTTGACTTACCTCACTCTCAAAAATGACTTCCTCACTATGAAAGTGACTTTTATTTACTTTATTTCAGAGAGATACGGTCAAATTGGTGTGTGCCACTCTAAATGAAGGATATTTGAGAGCAGCTAATAGAGGCAGCAATAACTTAAACAGATGCTTAATCAAAATTTATCATCTCAACCTCCAATAAAAAGACTAATTTTTTTGGTCTGTCTTTTTTTACTGTTCTTTTAGACTGCAAATCTACGAAGCTATTGCCGCTATTTTCTTGCGATCTGCCAGCTATGTTGTTTTTTATCAGCTGCCGTCAATCTCTCAAATGGCAAATATTTAGGGGCTCTCCTTTTTTTTACAATTCAAAGAACTTGAATTGTATTGGGCGCTGTCTTTTTTTAAAGATCTGTTCAAACATTTTCATGATTTTGAAGTCAAATTGAGGTGGTGATTTTGGTCAAGCCGAAACAGAAAGCGGAATGAAAAGGCAAGTTGTTATATGATGTGAAATTTTTTCTCTCTTATTTTAATGTAGAGTGAGAAAACAGTGTTTGAACAAAAATTCGCTTTCTCGCTAGTAATTTTTTGTTCACATGCGGCAATTTCACTTTGATTTTTACTGTTTTTTCAATTTTTTGACCATATCCTTTTCTAATTGGTTTTCCCAATACATTCATAGTTCATTCTAGATCTAGTTTTTTTGTTTGAGGCAAATTTTCATTTCTGGCTAGTGGTTTTTTGTTCACATGCGGCATTTTGACATTGATTTTCTCTTTTTTTTGGTTTTCTGATCTGTTTTTTTTAAGAAAAAGATTTACCAGCTCACTCAAAGTGCGTTCTAGGTGTAGCTTTCTTTTAGTCAATGAAACTTCTTTGAATTGCGCGTCAGGACTTGTCCTGCTATGGTTTTATTTCCTCGTCGCAATTTTTGTTACGACCATATGACGTCACAACCACTTCAATACAAGTTTTTGTTCATTCGTTTAGGCAATTTCAAATGAAGTGCGTTTGTGACGTTTTTTTCGCTCTTAGTGGGGCGAGTTTTTTGTTCATTCGCGTGATTAAATTTTTGGTCACACTTGACTTACATCACTCTCAAAAAAAACCTACTCACTTTGAAAAAGACTTTTATTTACTTTAATTCAAAGAGATAAGGTCAAATGGGTGTGTGTCACTCTAAATGAAGGTTATTTTAGAGCAGCTAATAGAGGCAGCAATAACTTATGAAGATTTTTAATCAAAATTAAACATCTCAGCCTTCAATGAAAAGACTAATTTTTTTGGTCTGTCTTTTTTTACTGTTTCTTAGACTGCAAATCTAAGAAGCTATTGCGGTTTTTTTTCCGACAATCGGCCAGCTTTGTTGTTTATTATTAGCTGCCGTCAGTCTCTCAAACGGCTAATTTTTAGGAGCTCTCCTTTTTACAATTCAAGTAACTTGAATAGTATTGGGGCGCTGTCTTTTTTTAAAGATCTGTTCACACATTTTCATGATTTTTGAAGTAAAATAGAAGTGGTGATTTTGGTCACGCCGAAACAGAAAGTGGAGCGAAAAGGCAAGTTGTTATATGATGTGAAATTTTTTTTCTCTTATTTTAAAGTAGAGTGAGAAAACAATGTTTGAACAAAAATTCGCTTTCTCGTTAATTTTTTTACTTTGATTTCAACTATTTTTTTCAATTTCTGGATGGATTTTGTTTCTTAATGGTTTTCCCAATCCATTCATAGTTCATTCTGGATCTAGTTTTTTTCTATTGAGTCAAATTTCCATTTCTCGCTTGTGGTTTTTTGTTCACATGCGGTATTTTGACATTGATTTTCTGTTTTTTCTTTATTTTTTGATCTGATTTTTTTAGGAAATGGATTTCCCAATTCAGTCAAAGCGCGTTCTAGTTCCAGTTTTCCTTTAGTCAATGAAAGTCTTTTGAATTGTGCGTCAGGACTTGTCTTGCTATGTTTTTTGTTTCGTCATCGCGATTTTTGTTACGACCATATGACGTCACAACCACTTTAAATCTGCTTTTTATTCATTCATTCATGCAATTTCAACTGAATTGCGTGTGTGACGTCATTTTTCGCTCTTAGTGGAGCGAGTTTTTTGTTCATTCGCTTGTTTAATTTTTTGGTCACACTTGACTTACCTCGCTCTGAAAAATGGCTTCCTCACTTTGAAATTGACTTTTATTTACTTTAACTCAAAGAGATAAGGTCAACTGGGTGTGTGTTACTCTATATGACTGTTGTTTGAGAGCAGCTAATAGAGGTAGCAGATACTTACATAGATTTTTAATAAAAATATAACATATCAGCCTTCAATGGAAAGACGAATTTTTCTGGTCTGTCTTTTTTACTGTTTTTTTAGACTGCAAATCTACGAAGCTATTGCGGCTATTTTCCGGCAATCTGCCAGCTATGTTGTTTTTATTAGCTGCCGTCAATCTCTCAAATGGCTAATATTTTGGGGGCTCTCCTTTTTTTACAATTCAAAGAACTTGAAATTTATTGGGCGCTGTCTTTTTTTAAAGATCTGTTCAAACATTTTCATGATTTTTGAAGTCAAATTGAAGTGGTGATTTTGGTCAAGCCGAAACAGAAAGTGGAGCGAAAAGGCAAGTTGTTATATGATGTGAAATTTTTTCTCTCTTATTTTAAAGTAGAGTGAGAAAACAGTGTTTGAACAAAAATTCGCTTTCTCGCTAGTAATTTTTGGTTCACATGCGGCAATTTCACTTTGATTTTTACTGTTTTTTCAATTTTTTGACCATATCCTTCTCTAATTGGTTTTCCCAATACATTCATAGTTCATTCTAGATCTAGTTTTTTTGTTTGAGCCAAATTTTCATTTCTGGCTAGTGGTTTTTTGTTCACATGCGGCATTTTGACATTGATTTTCTCTTTTTTTGGTTTTTTGATCTGTTTTTTTAGGAAAAAGATGTACCAGCTCACTCAAAGTGCGTTCTAGGTCTAGCTTTCTTTTAGTCAATGAAACTTCTTTGAATTGCGCGTCAGGACTTGTCCTGCTATGGTTTTATTTCCTCGTCGCAATTTTCGTTACGACCATATGACGTCACAACCACTTCAATACAAGTTTTTGTTCATTCGTTTAGGCAATTTCAAATGAAGTGCGTTTGTGACGTTTTTTTCGCTCTTAGTGGGACGAGTTTTTTGTTCATTCGCGTGATTAAATTTTTGGTCACACTTGACTTACATCACTCTCAAAAATAACCTACTCACTTTGAAAAAGACTTTTGTTTACTTTAATTCAAAGAGATAAGGTCAAATGGGTTTGTGTCACTCTAAATGAAGGTTATTTTAGAGCAGCTAATAGAGGCAGCAATAACTTATAAAGATTTTTAATCAAAATTAAACATCTCAGCTTTCAATGAAAAGACTAATTTTTTTGGTCTGTCTTTTTTTACTGTTTTTTAGACTGCAAATCTAAGAAGCTATTGCGGTTTTTTTTTCCGGCAATTGGCCAGCTTTGTTGTTTATTTTTAGCCGCCGTCAGTCTCTCAAACGGCTAACTTTTAGGAGCTCTCCTTTTTACAATTCAAGTAACTTGAATAGTATTGGGGCGCTGTCTTTTTTTAAAGATCTGTTCACACATTTTCATGATTTTTGAAGTAAAATAGAAGTGGTGATTTTGTTCACGCCGAAACAGAAAGTGGAGCGAAAAGGCAAGTTGTTATATGATGTGAAATTTTTTCTCTCTTATTTTAAAGTAGAGTGAGAAAACAATGTTTGAACAAGAATTCGCTTTCTCGTTAATTTTTTTACCTTGATTTCAACTATTTTTTTCAATTCTGGATGGAATTTGTTTCTTAATGGTTTTCCCAATCCATTCATAGTTCATTCTGGATCTAGTTTTTTTCTATTGAGTCAAATTTCCATTTATCGCTTGTGGTTTTTTGTTCACATGCGGCATTTTGACATTGATTTTCTGTTTTTTCTTTATTTTTTGATCTGATTTTTTTAGGAAATGGATTTCCCAATTCAGTCAAAGCGCGTTCTAGGTCCAGTTTTCCTTTAGTCAATGAAAGTCTTTTGAATTGTGCGTCAGGACTTGTCTTGCTATGTTTTTTGTTTCGTCATCGCGATTTTTGTTACGACCATATGACGTCACAACCACTTTAAATCTGCTTTTTATTCATTCGTTCATGCAATTTCAACTGAATTGCGTGTGTGACGTCATCTTTTGCTCCTGTGGAGCGAGTTTTTTGTTCATTCGCTTGTTTAATTTTTTGGTCACACTTGACTTACCTCGCTCTCAAAAATGGCTTCCTCACTTTGAAATTGACTTTTATTTACTTTAACTCAAAGAGATAAGGTCAACTGGTTGTGTGTCACTCTATATGAATGTTGTTTGAGAGCAGCTAATAGAGGCAGCAGACATTTACATAGATTTTTAATAAAATTATAATATATCAGCCTTCAATGGAAAGACGAATTTTTCTGGTCTGTCTTTTTTTTTGTTTTTTTTAGACTGCAAATCTACGAAGCTATTGCGGCTATTTTCTGGCAATCTGCCAGCTATGTTGTTTTTATTAGCTGCCGTCAATCTCTCAAATGGCTAATATTTAGGGGCTCTCCTTTTTTTACAATTCAAACAACTTGAATTGTATTGGGCGCTGTCTTTTTTTAAAGATCTGTTCAAACATTTTCATGATTTTTGAAGTCAAATTGAAGTGGTGATTTTGGTCAAGCCGAAACAGAAAGTGGAGCGAAAAGGCAAGTTGTTATATGATGTGAAATTTTTTCTCTCTTATTTTAAAGTAGAGTGAGAAAACAGTCTTTGAACAAAAATTCGCTTTCTCGCTAGTAATTTTTGGTTCACATGCGGCAATTTCACTTTGATTTTTACTGTTTTTTCAATTTTTTTGACCATATCCTTTTCTAATTGGTTTTCCCAATACATTCATAGTTCATTCTAGATCTAGTTTTTTTGTTTAAGCCAAATTTTCATTTCTCGCTAGGGGTTTTTTGTTCACATGCGGCATTTTGACATTGATTTTCTGTTTTTTTTTAGTTTCTGAGCTCTTTGTTTAGGAAAAAGATTTCCCAAATCACTCAAAGTGCGTTCTAGGTCTAGCTTTCTTTTAGTCAATGAAATTTCTTTGAACTGCGCGTCAAGACTTGTCCTGTTATGTTTTTTAGTTCCTCGTCGCGATTTTTGTTACAACCATATGACGTCACAACCACTTCAAAACTGCTTTCTCTATTCGTTTTTGCAATTTCATATGAAGTGCGCGTGTGACGTCATTATTCGCTCTTAGTGGAGCGAGTTTTTTTGGTTCATTTGCGTGATTTAGTTTTTGGTCACACTTGACTTACCTCACTCTCAAAAATGACTTCCTCACTATGAAAGTGACTTTTATTTACTTTATTTCAAAGAGATACGGTCAAATTGGTGTGTGCCACTCTAAATGAAGGATATTTGATAGCAGCTAATAGAGGCAGCAATAACTTAAACAGATGCTTAATCAAAATTTATCATCTCAACCTCCAATAAAAAGACGAATTTTTTTGGTCTGTCTTTTTTTACTGTTTTTTAGACTGCAAATCTACGAAGCTATTGCGGCTTTTTTTCCGGAAATCTGCCAGCTATGTTGTTTATTAATAGCTGCCGTCAGTCTCTCAAACGGCTATTTTTTAGGAGCTCTCCTTTTTACAATTCAAGGAACTTGAATAGTATTGGGGCGCTGTCTTTTTTTAAAGATCTGTTCACACATTTTCATGATTTTTGAAGTAAAATAGAAGTGGTGATTTTGGTTACGCCGAAACAGAAAGTGGAGCGGAAAAACTACTTGTTTTTTGACGTGAAATTTTTTTTCTCTAATTTTAAAGTAGAGTGAGAAAACGGTGTTTGAACAAAAATTCGCTTTCTCGTTAATTTTTTGACTTTGATTTAAACTATTTTTTTTAATTTCTGGATCGAATTTGTTTCTTAATGGTTTTCCCAATCCATTCATAGTTCATTATGGATCTAGTTTTTTTCTATTGAGTCAAATTTTTATTTCTCGCTTGTGGTTTTTTGTTCACATGCGGCATTTTGACATTGATTTTCTGTTTTTTCTTTATTTTTTGATCTGATTTTTTTAGGAAATGGATTTCCCAATTCAGTCAAAGTGCGTTCTAGGTCTAGTTTTCCTTTAGTCAATGAAAGTCTTTTGAATTGTGCGTCAGGACTTGTCTGGCTATGTTTTTTATTTCGTCATCGCGATTTTTGTTACGACCATATGACGTCACAACCACTTTAAATCTGCTTTTTATTCATTCGTTCATGCAATTTCAACTGAATTGCGTATGTGACTTCAATTTTCGCTCTTAGTGGAGCGAGTTTTTTGTTCATTCGCTTGTTTAATTTTTTGGTCACACTTGACTTACCTCGCTCTCAAAAATGGCTTCCTCACTTTGAAATTGACTTTTATTTACTTTAACTCAAAGAGATAAGGTCAACTGGGTGTGTGTCACTCTATATGAATGTTGTTTGAGAGCAGCTAATAGAGGCAGCAGATACTTATATAGATTTTTAAAAAAATATATAACATATCAGCCTTCAATGGAAAGACGAATTTTTCTGGTCTGTCTCTTTTTCTGTTTTTTGAGACTGCAGACCTACGAAGCTCTTGCGACTTTTTTCTGACAATCTTCCAGCTATGTTTCATTTAATATTTCAACAGAAAGCATTAAGACGAACCGAAAATCATTTTTAAAATATATTTCGAGTAGTTTTCAGTTTCCCTCAAAAGACAGATTTAACGCTTTGGTTGAATTTGAAACTTTTTCCCCGGGTTTTTTATGATATCTCCATGAATTTCCTTAAACTTCTAATCACATGTTTCAGATATTGCATTCTTTTTTATTACCAGCGTGGTTCGTGCGGAGCAAATTTGTTTCAAATTTGATTGTAGAACAAATGAAAAGCCTTCGGTTGCAATTATACCCGATCTTTCAGTTTTTTTTGTGAAGCAACATTTTTTCCAGACCACAAAATTTCCAGCTTAAACTAATGACAAATAGCTGAACAAAAATAGAACCGTTCCCGTAGTTTAAAGATTCGCTGTTTTCACTTATGCATGAAAGCGGTTGCTCAATTTTTTGGCGAACTTCAATTATTTTGGAAGCTCTTAAATTTGGAATGCAAAATAGTTGGATAAATTTCGTAAGAAGTAAGGTAATTCATACGCATTCCTTCTTGTTTTCAAGTGCAATTCTGTTCTTAGTGCATTTCCTAGATATACTGAACTATTTTTGATCAAATTTTAGAGCATTTCCGTCCAAAATGAATTTATAATGACCAATAAGCCTTTGTACACCAATGTGAACCCGTACTTAACGCCAAGTCATTATCAGTACTGGGCAAGCCTAATTCCAAGTCTAAGTATCAGTACTGATTCAGAGCTATGATCATAACACATTTAAGACTTGTCAGACTTGGCCAAGACTTGCCAAGACTTAATCCAAGTCTTGGCCAAGACTTGCCAAGTCTTAATCCAAGTCTTGGCCAAGACTTGCCAAGTGTTAATCCAAGTCTTGGCCAAGACTTGCCAAGTCTTAATCCAGTCTCAAATGGCCGAAAAAAAGGTCAAAAATAGCCGAAAAAAAACGTCAAAAATAGCCGAAAAAACGTCAAAAATGGCCGAAAAAAGGTCAAAAATAGCCGAAAAAAAGGTCAAAACTGATCGAAAAAACGTCAAAAACGGCCGAAAAAAAGGTCAAAAATAGCCGAAAAAAACGTCAAAAATAGCCGAAAAAACGCCAAAAATGGCCGAAAAAAAGGTCAAAAATAGCCGAAAAAAAGGTCAAAACTGATCGAAAAAACGTCAAAAACGGCGAAAAAAGGTCAAAAATAGCCGAAAAAAACGTCAAAAATAGCCGAAAAAACGTCAAAAATGGCCGAAAAAAAAGGTCAAAAATAGCCGAAAAAAACGTCAAAAATAGCCGAAAAAACGTCAAAAATGGCCGAAAAAAGGTCAAAAATAGCCGAAAAAAAGGTCAAAACTGATCGAAAAAACGTCAAAAACGGCCGAAAAAAAGGTCAAAAATAGCCAAAAAAAACGTCAAAAATAGCCGAAAAAACGTCCAAAATGGCCGAAAAAAAGGTCAAAAATAGCCGAAAAAAACGTCAAAAATATCCGAAAACACGTCAAAAATGGCCGAAAAAAAGGTCAAAAATAGCCCAAAAAAACGTCAAAAATAGCCGAATAAACGTCAAAAATGGCCGAAAAAAGGTCAAAAATAGCCGAAAAAAAGGTCAAAACTGATCGAAAAAACGTCAAAAACGGCCGAAAAAAAGGTCAAAAATAGCCGAAAAAAACGTCAAAAATAGCCGAAAAAACGTCCAAAATGGCCGAAAAAAAGGTCAAAAATAGCCAAAAAAAACGTCAAAAATAACCGAAAAAACGTCAAAAATGGCCGAAAAAAAGGTCAAAAATAGCCGAAGAAAAGGTCAAAACTGATCGAAAAAACGTCAAAAACGGCCGAAAAAAAGGTCAAAAATAGCCGAAAAAACGTCAAAAACAGCCGAAAAAAAGGTCAAAAATAGCCGAAAAGAACGTCAAAAATAGCCGAAAAAATGTCAAAAATGGCCGAAAAAAAGGTCAAAAATAGCCGAAAAAAACGTCAAAAATAGCCAAAAAAACGTCAAAAATGGCCGAAAAAAGGTCAAAAATAGCCGAAAAAAAGGTCAAAACTGATCGAAAAAATGTCAAAAACGGCCGAAAAAAAGGTCAAAAATAGCCGAAAAAAACGTCAAAAATAGCCGAAAAATCGTCAAAAATGGCCGAAAAAAGGTCAAAAATAGCCGAAAAAAAGGTCAAAACTGATCGAAAAAACGTCAAAAACGGCCGAAAAAAAGGTCGAAAATAGCCGAAAAAAACGTCAAAAATAGCCGAAAAAACGTCAAAAATGGCCGAAAAAAAGGTCAAAAATAGCCGAAAAAAACGTCAAAAATGGCCGAAAAAACGTCAAAAATGGCCGAAAAAACGTCAAAAATAGCCGGCAAAGCTTGCAAAAAAATCAACAGGACCTCAAAAAAGCTACAAAAGCTGTTTTCCTATACTCAGTTAAAAAAGAGTACTACAACACTGAATTGGCCGCAAGCGACTAAAAAGTATAAAAACACCGACAAAATTTAAAGACATCATTTTTTTAAATTAAAGACATAAAAAAAATAGAGGCATCGTATTCAAAATATAAAGGCATCAGAACTGATTTTTTTTTGTTTTTGACCCAGAGAAAAATTAATCATTTTTTAAAGGCAAGTAAAGTATTATTAGACGGTTTTTGGGTCAAAACGAAAAGAAACAGCTAAAGAAGAACACGAAAAAGAAAAATAGAGTCATCGTATTCAAAATATTAAGGCATCAGAACTGATTTTTTTTCGTTTTTGACCCAGAGAAAAATTAATCATTTTTTAAAGGCAAGTAAAGTATTATTAGACGGTTTTTGTGTCAAAACGAAAAAAAAATAGCTAAAGAAGAACACGAAAAAGAAAAATAGAGGCATCGTATTCAAAAAATAAAGGCATCAGAGCTGATTTTTTTTTCGTTTTTGACCCAGAGAAAAATTATTCATTTTTTAAGGGCAAGTAATGTATTATTAGACGGTTTTTGGGTCAAAACGAAAAAAAACAGCTAAAGAAGAACACGAAAAAGAAAAATAGAGGCATCGTATTCAAAAAATAAAGGCATCAGAGCTGATTTTGTTTTCGTTTTTGACCCAGAGAAAAATTAATCATTTTTTAAAGGCAAGTAAAGTATTATTAGACGGTTTTTGGGTCAAAACGAAAAAACAGCTAAAGAAGAACACGAAAAAGAAAAATAGAGGCATCGTATTCAAAATATAAAGGCATCAGAACTGATTTTTTTCGTTTTTGAACCCAAACACAAAAATGCTTGTCTTTTAAGACGAAATTGGTTATGATTTAAACTGTTTGGGGTCAGAACGAAAAAAAAAACCGAAGAAAACGAGAACACACTAAAGAAACATACGAACATCGTATTTAAAAATAAAGTCAAAAGCGGTGATTTTTTTTCATTTTTGACCCCAAACACAAAAAAGCTAGTCTTTTAAGACCAACTTGATTATGATTTAAGATTTTGGGTTCAGAACATAAAAACATCAAAGAAAACAACAACACACTATAGAAACATATGAACATCGTTTTTAAAAATAAAGACAGTAGAGTTGATTTTATTTCGTTTTTGAACCCAAAAATGAAAATCCTAGTTTTTCAAGACCAAATTGACTATGATTTATTGTTTTTGGGGTCAGAACGAAAAGAAAACCGAAGAAAACGAGAACACACTAAAGAAACATATGAACATCGCGTTTAAAAATAAAGTCATCAGAGTTGATTTTTTTCGTTTTTGACTCCAAACACAAAAATGCTAGTCTTTTAAGACCAAATTGATTATGATTTAAGATTTTGGGTTCGGAACATAAACACATCAAAGAAAACAACAACACACTATAGAAACATATGAACATCGTATTTAAAAATAAAGACAGTAGAGTTGATTTTATTTCGTTTTTGAACCCAAAAATGAAAATCCTAGTTTTTCAAGACCAAATTGACTATGATTTATTGTTTTTGGGGTCAGAACAAAGAAAAACAGAAGAAAACGAGAACACAGTAACGAAACATATGAACATCGCGTTTAAAAATAAAGTCATCAGAGTTAATTTTTTTTCGTTTTTGATCCCAAACACAAAAATTCTTGTCTTTTAAGACCTAATTGATTATGGTTTAAGGTTTTTGGGGTCAGAACGAAAAAAAAACCGAAGAAAACGAGAACACACTAAAGAAACATACGAACATCGTATTTAAAAATAAAGTCAAAAGCGGTCATTTTTTTTCGTTTTTGACCCCAAACACAAAAAAGCTAGTCTTTTAAGACCAAATTGATTATGATTTAAGATTTTGGGTTCAGAACATAAAAACATCAAAGAAGACAAGAACACACCATAGAAACATATGAACACCGTATTTAAAAATAAAGAAAATAGAGTTGATTTTATTTCGTTTTTGAACCCAAAAATGAAAATCCTAGTTTTTCAAGACCAAATTGACTATGATTTATTGTTTTTGGGGTCAGAACGAAGAAAAATAGAAGAAAACGAGAACACAGTAAAGAAACATATGAACATCGCGTTTAAAAATAAAGTCATCAGAGTTAATTTTTTTCGTTTTTGACCCCAAACACAAAAACGCTTGTCTTTTAAGACCTAATTGATTATGGTTTAAGGTTTTCGGGGTCAGAACGAAAAAAAAACCGAAGAAAACGAGAACACACTAAAGAAACATACGAACATCGTATTTAAAAATAAAGTCAAAAGCGGTGATTTTTTTTCGTTTTTGACCCCAAACACACAAATGCTTGTCTTTTAAGACCTAATTGATTATGGTTTAAGGTTTTTGGTGTCAGAACGAAAAAAAACCGAAGAAAACGAGAACACACTAAAGAAACATACGAACATCGTATTTAAAAATAAAGTCAAAAGCGGTGATTTTTTTTCGTTTTTGATCCCAAACACAAAAAAGCTAGTCTTTTAAGACCAAATTGATTATGATTTAAGATTTTGGGTTCAGAACATAAAAATATCAAAGAAAACAAGAACACACTATAGAAACATATGAACACCGTATTTAAAAATAAAGACAATAGAGTTGATTTTATTTCGTTTTTGAACCCAAAAATGAAAATCCTAGTTTTTCAAGACCAAATTGACTATGATTTATTGTTTTTGGGGTCAGAACGAAGAAAAACAGAAGAAAACGAGAACACAGTAAAGAAACATATGAACATCGCGTTTAAAAATAAAGTCATCAGAGTTAATTTTTTTTCGTTTTTGACCCCAAACACAAAAATGCTTGTCTTTTAAGACCTAATTGATTATGGTTTAAGGTTTTCGGCGTCAGAACGAAAAAAAAACCGAAGAAAACGAGAACACACTAAAGAAACATACGAACATCGTATTCAAAAATAAAGTCAAAAGCGGTGATTTTTTTTCGTTTTTGACACCAAACACAAAAAAGCTAGTCTTTTAAGACCAATTTGACTATGATTTAAAGTTTTTGGGGTCAGAACGAAAAGAAAACCGAAGAAAACGAGAACACACTAACGAAACATATGAACATCGCGTTTAAAAATAAAGTCATCAGAGTTGATTTTTTTTCGTTTTTGACCCCAAACACAAAAATGCTAGTCTTTTAAGACCAAATTGATTATGATTTAAGATTTTGGGTTCAGAACATAAAAACATCAAAGAAAACAACAACACACTATAGAAACATATGAACATCGTATTTAAAAATAAAGACAGTAGAGTTGATTTTATTTCGTTTTTGAACCCAAAAATGAAAATTCTAGTTTTTCAAGACCAAATTGATTATGGTTTAAGATTCTTGGGGTCAGAACGAAGAAAAACAGAAGAAAACGAGAACACACTAAAGAAACATACGAACATCGTATTTAAAAATAAAGTCAAAAGCGGTGATTTTTTTCGTTTTTGATACCAAACACAAAAAAGCTAGTCTTTTAAGACCAAATTGACTATGATTTAAAATTTTTGGGGTCAGAACGAAAAGAAAACCGAAGAAAACGAGAACACACTAAAGAAACATAAGAACATCGCGTTTAAAAATAAAGTCATCAGAGTTGATTTTTTTTTTCATTTTTGACCCCAAACACAAAAATGCTAGTCTTTTAAGACCAAATTGATTATGATTTAAGATTTTTGGTTCAGAACATAAAAATATCAATGAAAACAAGAACACACTATAGAAACATATGAACATCGTATTTAAAAATAAAGACAATAGAGTTGATCTTATTTCGTTTTTGAACCCAAAAATGACAATCCTAGTTTTTCAAGACCAAATTGATTATGGTTTAAGGTGTTTGGGGTCAGAACGAAGAAAAACAGAAGAAAACGAGAACACAGTAAAGAAACATATGAACATCACGTTTAAAAATAAAGTCATCAGAGAAAATTTTTTTTTCGTTTTTGACCCCAAACACAAAAATGATTGTCTTTTGAGACCTAATTGACTATGATTTAAGGTTTTTGGGGTGAGAACGAAAAAAAACCGAAGAAAACGAGAACACACTAAAGAAACGTACGAACATCGTATTTAAAAATAAAGTCAAAATGGTGATTTTTTTTCGTTTTTGACACCAAACACAAAAAAGCTAGTCTTTTAAGACCAAATTGACTATGATTTAAAGTTTTTGGGGTCAGAACGAAAAGAAAACCGAAGAAAACGAGAACACACTAAAGAAACATACGAACATCGTATTTAAAAATAAAGTCAAAAGCGGTGATTTTTTTCGTTTTTGACCCCAAACACAAAAAAGCTAGTCTTTTAAGACCAAATTGATTATGATTTAAGATTTTGGGTTCAGAACATAAAAACATCAAAGAAAACAACAACACACTATAGAAACATATGAACATCGTATTTAAAAATAAAGACAGTAGAGTTGATTTTATTTCGTTTTTGAACCCAAAAATGAAATCTTAGTTTTTCAAGACCAAATTGACTATGATTTATTGTTTTTGGGGTCAGAACAAAGAAAAACAGAAGAAAACGAGAACACAGTAAGGAAACATATGAACATCGCGTTTAAAAATAAAGTCATCAGAGTTAATTTTTTTTCGTTTTTGACCCCAAACACAAAAATGCTTGTCTTTTAAGACCTAATTGATTATGGTTTAAGGTTTTTGGGGACAGAACGAAAAAAAAACGAAGAAAACGAGAACACACTAAAAAAACATACGAACATCGTATTTAAAAATAAAGTCAAAAGCGGTGATTTTTTTTTCGTTTTTGACCCCAAACACAAAAAAGCTAGTCTTTTAAGACCAAATTGATTATGATTTAAGATTTTGGGTTCAGAACATAAAAACATCAAAGAAAACAACAACACACTATAGAAACATATGAACATCGTATTTAAAAATAAAGACAATAGAGTTGATCTTATTTCGTTTTTGAACCCAAAAATGAAAATCCTAGTTTTTCAAGACCAAATTGACTATGATTTATTGTTTTTGGGGTCAGAACGAAAAGAAAACCGAAGAAAACGAGAACACACTAAAGAAACATATGAACATCGCGTTTAAAAATAAAGTCATCAGAGTTGATTTTTTTTCGTTTTTGACTCCAAACACAAAAATGCTAGTCTTTTAAGACCAAATTGATTATGATTTAAGATTTTGGGTTCGGAACATAAACACATCAAAGAAAACAACAACACACTATAGAAACATATGAACATCGTATTTAAAAATAAAGACAGTAGAGTTGATTTTATTTCGTTTTTGAACCCAAAAATGAAAATCCTAGTTTTTCAAGACCAAATTGATTATGGTTTAAGGTTTTTGGGTTCAAAACGAAGAAAAACAGAAGAAAACGAGAACACACTAAAGAAACATACGAACATCGTATTTAAAAATAAAGTCAAAAGCGGTGATTTTTTTTCGTTTTTGACACCAAACACAAAAAAGCTAGTCTTTTAAGACCAAATTGACTATGATTTAAAGTTTTTGGGGTCAGAACGAAAAGAAAACCGAAGAAAACGAGAACACACTAAAGAAACATATGAACATCGCGTTTAAAAATAAAGTCATCAGAGTTGATTTTATTTCGTTTTTGACCCCAAACACAAACATGCTTGTCTTTTAAGACCTAATTGATTATGGTTTAAGGTTTTCGGGGTCAGAACGAAAAAAAACCGAAGAAAACGAGAACACACTAAAGAAACATACGAACATCGTATTTAAAAATAAAGTCAAAAGCGGTGATTTTTTTTCGTTTTTGACCCCAAACACAAAAAAGCTAGTCTTTTAAGACCAAATTGATTATGATTTAAGATTTTTGGTTCAGAACATAAAAATATCAAAGAAAACAAGAACACACTATAGAAACATATGAACATCGTATTTAAAAATAAAGACAATAGAGTTGATCTTATTTCGTTTTTGAACCCAAAAATGAAAATCCTAGTTTTTCAAGACCAAATTGATTATGGTTTAAGGTTTTTGGGGTCAGAACGAAGAAAAACAGAAGAAAACGAGAACACAGTATAAAAACATATGAACATCACGTTTAAAAATAAAGTCATCAGAGTAAATTTTTTTTTTTCGTTTTTGACCCCAAACACAAAAATGATTGTCTTTTGAGACCTAATTGATTATGATTTAAGGTTTTTGGGTTGAGAACGAAAAAAAACCGAAGAAAACGAGAACACACTAAAGAAACGTACGAACATCGTATTTAAAAATAAAGTCAAAAGCGGTGATTTTTTTTCGTTTTTGACACCAAACACAAAAAAGCTAGTCTTTTAAGACCAAATTGACTATGATTTAAAGTTTTTGGGGTCAGAACGAAAAGAAAACCGAAGAAAACGAGAACACACTAAAGAAACATACGAACATCGTATTTAAAAATAAAGTCAAAAGCGGTGATTTTTTTTTCGTTTTTGACCCCAAACACAAAAAAGCTAGTCTTTTAAGACCAAATTGATTATGATTTAAGATTTTGGGTTAAGAACATAAAAACATCAAAGAAAACAACAACACACTATAGAAACATATGAACATCGTATTTAAAAATAAAGACAGTAGAGTTGATTTTATTTCGTTTTTGAACCCAAAAATGAAAATCTTAGTTTTTCAAGACCAAATTGACTATGATTTATTGTTTTTGGGGTCAGAACAAAGAAAAACAGAAGAAAACGAGAACACAGTAAGGAAACATATGAACATCGCGTTTAAAAATAAAGTCATCAGAGTTAATTTTTTTTCGTTTTTGACCCCAAACACAAAAATGCTTGTCTTTTAAGACCTAATTGATTATGATTTAAAGTTTTTGGCGTCAGAACGAAAAAAAAACCGAAGAAAACGAGAACACACTAAAGAAACATACGAACATCGTATTTAAAAATAAAGTCAAAAGCGGTGTTTTTTTTTCGTCTTTGACCCCAAACACAAAAAAGCTAGTCTTTTAAGACCAAATTGATTATGATTTACGATTTTGGGTTCAGAACATAAAAACATCAAAGAAAAGAACAACACACTATAGAAACATATGAACATCGTATTTAAAAATAAAGACAATAGAGTTGATCTTATTTCGTTTTTGAACCCAAAAATGAAAATCCTAGTTTTTCAAGAACAAATTGATTATGGTTTAAGGTTTTTGGGGTCAGAACGAAGAAAAACAGAAGAAAACGAGAACACAGTAAAGAAACATATGAACATCGCGTTTAAAAATAAAGTCATCACAGTTAATTTTTTTCGTTTTTGACCCCAAACACAAAAATGCTTGTCTTTTAAGACCTAATTGATTATGGTTTAAGGTTTTCGGGGTCAGAACGAAAAAAAAACCGAAGAAAACGAGAACACACTTAAGAAACATACGAAAATCGTATTTAAAAATAAAGTCAAAAGCGGTGATTTTTTTTTGTTTTTGACCCCAAACACAAAAAAGCTAGTCTTTTAAGACCAAATTGATTATGATTTAAGATTTTGGGTTCAGAACATAAAAATATCAAAGAAAACAAGAACACACTATAGAAACATATGAACATCGTATTTAAAAGTAAAGACAGTAGAGTTGATTTTATTTCGTTTTTGAACCCAAAAATGAAAATCTTAGTTTTTCAAGACCAAATTGACTATGATTTATTGTTTTTGGGGTCAGAACAAAGAAAAACAGAAGAAAACGAGAACACAGTAAGGAAACATATGAACATCGCGTTTAAAAATAAAGTCATCAGAGTTAATTTTTTTTCGTTTTTGACCCCAAACACAAAAATGCTTGTCTTTTAAGACCTAATTGATTATGGTTTAAGGTTTTCGGGGTCAGAACGAAAAAAAAACCGAAGAAAACGAGAACACACTAAAGAAACATACGAAAATCGTATTTAAAAATAAAGTCAAAAGCGGTGATTTTTTTTTGTTTTTGACCCCAAACACAAAAAAGCTAGTCTTTTAAGACCAAATTGATTATGATTTAAGATTTTGGGTTCAGAACATAAAAATATCAAAGAAAACAAGAACACACTATAGAAACATATGAACATCGTATTTAAAAATAAAGACAATAGAGTTGATCATATTTCGTTTTTGAACCCAAAAATGAAAATCCTAGTTTTTCAAGACCAAATTGATTATGGTTTAAGGTTTTTGAAGTGAGAACGAAAAAAAACCGAAGAAAACGAGAACACACTAAAGAAACATACGAACATCGTATTTAAAAATAAAGCCAAAAGCGGTGATTTTTTTTCGTATTTGACACCAAACACAAAAAAGCTAGTCTTTTAAGACCAAATTGACTATGATTCAAAGTTTTTGGGGTCAGAACGAAAAGAAAACCGAAGAAAACGAGAACACACTAAAGAAACATTTGAACATTGCGTTTAAAAATAAAGTCATCAGAGTTGATTTTTTTTCGTTTTTGACCCCAAACACAAAAATGCTAGTCTTTCACGACCATATTGATTATGATTTAAGATTTTGGGTTCAGAACATAAAAACATCAAAGAAAACAAGAACACACTATAGAAACATATGAACATCCTATTTAAAAATAAAGACAATAGAGTTGATTTTATTTCGTTTTTGAACCCAAAAATGAAAATCCTAGTTTTTCAAGACCAAATTGACTATGATTTATTGTTTTTGGGGTCAAAACGAAAAAAAAATCAAAGAAAACAAGAACACACTAGAGCAACATATGAACGTCTTTTGCAAAGATTTCGATCGCAATATCTTCTTTCATAAATTTGTTCGCTTTATTTTAATCGCAAAACTGGCGAGTGCAACATCTTCTTTCGCAGTAATTTCGATCGCAATATCTTCTTTCATAAATTTTTTCGCTTTATTTTAATCGCAAAACTGGCGAGTGCAACATCTTCTTTCGCAGTAATTTTGACCGCAAAAACTTCTTCCGCAAAATTTCGATCGTAATATCTTTGTTCGCAAAAACTTCGATCGCAGTATCCTCATTCGCAAAATTTGATTGCAATATTTTAATCGCTTTATATTCTTTCGCAAACGATTTGATCGCAATAACTTCTTCCGCAATATATTCTTTCGCAAAAGTTTCGACCGCAATATCTGCTTTCAAATAAATCGTTTGCAATACTTCAATCGCTATATCTCTCGCAAAAATTGTTTGCAATTATTTTAATTGCTATATCTTCTTTCGCAAACAATTTAATCGCAATATCTTCTTCCGCAATATGGTCTTTCGCAAAAGTTTTGACCGCAATATCTGCTTTCACATAAGTCGTTTGCAATACTTCAATCGCTATATCTTCTCTCGCAAAAACTGTTCGCAATATTTTAATCGCTATATCTTCTTTCGCAAACAATTTGATCGCAATATGTTCTTTCGCAAAAATTTCAATCGCAATATCTTCTTTCGCAAAATTTATTTGCAATAATTTCGATCACAATATCGTCTTTCACAAAAATTCTGACCGTAATATCTTTTGCAAATAATAATGGTAAGAGTAAGAAAACGAATAGGAATAAGAACAAAAACAAGAAGCAGAATAACACAGAAAACAAGAAATAGAAGAAGAATAAGAACAAGAACAAGGAGAACAAGAATAAGAGTAACAGAAAGAATAAGAATAATAATAAAAACAATAAAAATAAGAACAATAATAAGAACAACAACAGCAACAATAATAGTAAAAGTAATTACAATAATAATATTAATAATAGTAATAATAATCGTAAAAATAATAATAATATATTAATAAAAACAAATCAAACAAAATTTGCGAAAGATATTGCGATGGAATTTTTTGCAAATGAAGATATTCTGATCAAAATAGAGCAAACATTTTGCACAAGATGCTGCAATAAAACATTTTGCGAAAAATGATATTGCTAACGAATTTACCAAAGAAGGTAATGGGATCAAAATATTGCCAAAGATATTGCAAAACAAGATACTGCTTATCGAAAATTTCGACCGCAATATCTTCTTCAACAAAAAAATTCGGTCTCAATAACTTCTTTCGCGAAACTCGGTTGCAATATTTTGATCGCAATCCGCAATACTTTTGAGCGCACTATCTTTCGCAAAACTTTTCATCGCAATATCTTTTGCAATTTTTCGATCGCAAAATCTTTCGCAAAAATACCGATCGCAATGTCTTCTTTCACAAAAATCTTGATCGCAATATCTTTTGCAGATGATAGTAATAATAAAAAGAATACGAATGCTGAGAAGAATAAAAATAGGAACAAAAACAAGAAGAATAAAAAATTAAGAATAAGACGAAGAATAAGACCAAGAATAAGAGAAAGAATAAGACGAACAACAAAAAAATTATAATATAAGTGATCTAATAATGAGAATAATAAGAATAAGAATAATAAAATTAATAACAATAATAAAAATAATAACAATGATAAGAATAAAGAAAACAATAATAGTAATAATAATGATAATAGTAATACATAATAATAATAATAATAATAATAAAAATAAAAATAATAATAATGCTGAGAAGAATAAAAATAGGAACAAAAACAAGAAGAATAAAAAATTAAGAATAGAAGAACAAGAACAAGAGAAAGAGAAAGAATAGGACGAACAACAAAAAAATTATAATAAAAGTGAAATAAAATGGGAATAATAAGAAGAATAAGAATAATAAAACTAATAATAATAATAATAAAAATAATAATAATAATAATAATAATAATAATAATAATGATAATAATAATAATAATAATGATAAGAATAAAGAAAATAATAATAATAATAATATTAATAATAACAATGATGATAGTAATAATAATAATAATAATAACAATAATAAAAATAATAATAATAATAAAAATAATAATAATAATAATAATAATAATGATAAGAATAAAGAAAATAATAATAATAATAATGATAATAGTGATAATAATATTAATAAAAAACAATAAAAAAATAATAATAATAATAAAAATAATAATAATAATAATAATAATAATAATAATAATAATAATAATAATAATAATCACCCTTTGTTTCATCTGTTCCAGCGGATCAAATGTTGCTCCATCTTCTTCCCCTAAAGAAAGAAAAACACAAGGCAGAAGATTGCAATTACAAAGAAATCTTTTAGAACAACCACAAAGGAAGAGTTCAGATAGCTCAGTTTTTCAGAAGCTCATATTTAAAGCTCAGTTTTTATAGTAATTCACCAAAAGAGTCAACTAGAAAGCTTAAACAGTACTGCATCATGTGATTGAGTCCATTTTTGGTGTGCCGAAGGTGAAACTTCTACCCTTCGCGTCAAAGTCGCTTTTCTTTATAAGTCTCGGGCTTTTGTATCTATCTTTAAGCTTTTCAGCTAAATAAAGATTACTTTTAGTCCTCAGATCCGGATCAAAATCCGCTCTGGGCAAAAAGTCACTAAATCTAACAATGCGCGGATGCAGCGCTTTAATGACATATTCAAAGTTTCTACAGATTTCGTCAACTTTCGATGAGTTTAAATCGTTGTCACCGCAAATGATGAAAACGTGAGTGTATTTCAGAAGATCACTGGTCAATGTTCTGAGATGAATGGATCTCCGTTCGCCCTGGCAATTATAAGACGGGCTGCAAAAAGCAAGAGAAAAGTCAGTAAATTTACATGACAAAGCCAACAACATAAAACAATACTTACCGATAACGGCGAACTCGCTCATTTAGAACAAGCAGCCCCTCAGCATCACGGAGATTAGAATCTCCGACGAATACGATTCTTGTCTAAGGAAAGAGAAACAATACTTAACATTAACCTCAAAGAAAATCATATAATAAGATATCGTATAAATTTATACCTCAAGAAATAAAATATATCTGAAAGAAATTCAAATTGAATGTGCCAACCCATAACTTGCGTTATGAGTCTAAACATTCGAAACCATTACTTGCGTAATAGCTTCAGGCAACAGGAGGAAATTATTTTGATTTTAGGCATGTTTTGAAAATTATACCCCAATACTTAGCATTTAATTCATAGAAAGTCGAATTGAATGTGATGACCAATAACTTGCGTTATGATTCTAAACACTAGAAACCATTACCTGTGTAACAGCTTCAAGCAACAGGAGGAAAGTAATTTGATTTTAATCATATGTTTTGAAATTTGTAACTCAAGAATTAACATATATCTCAAAGAAATTTAAATTGAATGTGAGGACCCACAACTTGCGTTATGAGTCTAAACATTCGAAACCATTACTTGTGTAATAGCTTCAGGCAACAGGAGGAAATTAATTTGATTTTAGGCATGTTTTGAGAATTATACCTCAATACTTAGCATTTAATTCAAAGAAACTCAAATCGAATGTGACGACCCATAACTTGCGTTTTGAGCCTAAACACTAGAAGCCATTACTTGTGTAATAGCTTCAGGCAACAGGAGGAAATTAATTTGATTTTAGGCATGTTTTGAAAATTATACCTCAATAATTAGCATTTAATTCAAAGAAACTCAAATTAAATGTGACGACCCATAAATTGCGTTATGAGTCTAAACACTAGAAACCATTACTTGTGTAATAGCTTCAGGCAACAAGAAAGAAAGTTATTAGATTTTTGGCAAATAGTTTAAAATTTATACTTCAAGATTTAACTTATATCCCAAAGAGATTCAAAACGGAATGTGACGACCCATAACTTGCGTTATGGGTCTAAACATTCGAAACCATTACTTGTGTAATAGCTTCAGGCAACTAGAAGAAAGTCATTAGATTTAGGGCAAACAGTTTAAAATTTATACTTCAAGATTTAACATATATCCCAAAGAGATTCAAACCGGAATGTGACGACCCATAACTTGCGTTATGACCCTAAACATTCGAAACCATTACTTGTGTAATAGCTTCAGGCAACTAGAAGAAAGTCATTAGATTTAGGGCAAATAGTTTAAAATTTATACTTCAAGATTTAACTTATATCCCAAAGAGATTCAAAACGGAATGTGACGACCCATAACTTGCGTTATGGGTCTAAACATTCGAAACCATTATTTGTGTAATAGCTTCAGGCAACTAGAAGAAAGTCATTAGATTTAGGGCAAATAGTTTAAAATTTATACTTCAAGATTTAACATATATCCCAAAGAGATTCAAACCGGAATGTGACGACCCGTAAGTTGCGCTATGAGCCTAAACATTCGAAACCATTACTTGTGTAATAGCTTCAGGCAACTAGAAGAAAGTCATTAGATTTAGGGCAAATAGTTTAAAATTTATACTTCAAGATTTAACATATATCCCAAAGAGATTCAAACCGGAATGTGACGACCCATAACTTGCGTTATGAGTCTAAACATTCGAAACCATTACTTGTGTAATATCTTCAGGCAACTAGAAGAAAGTCATTAGATTTAGAGCAAATAGTTTAAAATATATACTTCAAGATTTAACATATATCCCAAAGAGATTCAAACCGGAATGTGACGACCCATAACTTGCGTTATGAGCCTAAACACTAGAAACCATTACTTGTGTAACAATTGAGGCAACAGGAGGAAAGTAATTTGATTTTAGGCATTTGTTTTGAAATTTATACCTCAAGAATTAACATATCTCAAAGAAATTCAAATTGAATGTGACGACCCACAACTTGCGTTATGAGTCTAAACATTCGAAACCATTACTTGTGTAATAGCTTCAGGCAACTAGAAGAAAGTTATTAGATTTAAGGCAAGTAGTTTAAAATTCATACTTAAAGATTCAACATATTTCCCAAAGAGATTCAAACCGGAATATGACGACCCATAACTTGCGTTATGAGTCTAAACATTAGAAACAATTACTTGTGTAATAGCTTCAGGCAACAGGAGGAAAGTAATTTGATTTTAGGCATATGTTTTGAAAATTATACCTCAAGAAATAACATATATCTCTAAGAAACTCAAATTGAATGTGACAACCCACAACTTGCGTTATGAGTCTAAACATTCGAAACCATTACTTAGTAATAGCTTGAGGCAACAAGAAAGAAAGTTACTAGATTTTTGGCAAATAGTTTAAAATTTATACTTCAAGATTTAACATATATCCCAAAGAGATTCAAACCGGAATGTGACGACCCATAACTTGCGTTATGAGTCTAAACATTCGAAACCATTACTTGTGTAATATCTTCAGGCAACTAGAAGAAAGTCATTAGATTTAGGGCAAATAGTTTAAAATATATACTTCAAGATTTAACATATATCCCAAAGAGATTCAAACCGGAATGTGACGACCCATAACTTGCGTTATGAGCCTAAACACTAGAAACCATTACTTGTGTAACAATTGAGGCAAGAGGAGGAAAGTAATTTGATTTTAGGCATTTGTTTTGAAATTTATACCTCAAGAATTAACATATCTCAAAGAAATTCAAATTGAATGTGACGACCCACAACTTGCGTTATGAGTCTAAACATTCGAAACCATTACTTGTGTAATAGCTTCAGGCAACTAGAAGAAAGTTATTAGATTTAAGGCAAGTAGTTTAAAATTCATACTTAAAGATTCAACATATTTCCCAAAGAGATTCAAACCGGAATATGACGACCCATAACTTGCGTTATGAGTCTAAACATTAGAAACAATTACTTGTGTAATAGCTTCAGGCAACAGGAGGAAAGTAATTTGATTTTAGGCATATGTTTTGAAAATTATACCTCAAGAAATAACATATATCTCTAAGAAACTCAAATTGAATGTGACAACCCACAACTTGCGTTATGAGTCTAAACATTCGAAACCATTACTTAGTAATAGCTTGAGGCAACAAGAAAGAAAGTTACTAGATTTTTGGCAAATAGTTTAAAATTTATACTTCAAGATTTAACATATATCCCAAAGAGATTCAAACCGGAATGTGACGACCCATAACTTGCGTTATGAGCCTAAACACTAGAAACCATTACTTGTGTAATAGCTTCAGGCAACAGGAGGAAAGTAATTTGATTTTAAGCATATTTTTTTGAAATTTATACCTCAAGAATTAACATATATCTCAAAGAAATTCAAATTGAATGTGACGGCCCACAACTTGCGTTATGAGTCTAAACATTCGAAACCATTACTTGTGTAAAAGCTTCAGGCAACAAGAAAGAAAGTTATTGGCTTTTTGGCAAATAGTTTAAAATTTATACTTCAAGATTTAACATATATCCCAAAGAGATTCAAACCGTAATGTGACGACCCATAACTTGCGTTATGAGCCTAAACACTAGAAACCATTACTTGTGTAATAGCTCCAGGCAACAGGAGGAAAGTAATTTGATTTTAAGCATATGATTTGAAATTTATACAAGAATGAAAATATATGTTTCAAAGAAATTCAAATTGAATATAGCGACCCACAACTTGCGTTATGAGTCTAAACATTCGAAACCATTACTTGTGTAATAGCTTCAGGCAACTAGAACAAAGTTATTAGATTTAAGGCAAGTAGTTTAAAATTTATACTTCAAGATTTAACATATATCCCAAAGAGATTCAAACCGGAATGTGACGACCCATAACTTGCGTTAAGAGCCTAAACACTAGAAACCATTACTTGTGTAATAGCTTCAGGCAACAGGAGGAAAGTAATTTGATTTCAAGCATATGTTTTGAAATTTATACCACAAGAATGAAAATATATATCTCAAAGGAATTCAAACCGGCATGTGACAACCCATAACTTGTGTTATGAGCCTAAACACTAGAAACCATTACTTGTGTAACAGCTTCAGGCAACAGGAGGAAAGTAATTTGATTTTAAGCATATGATTTGAAATTTATACAAGAATGAAAATATATATTTCAAAGAAATTCAAATTGAATGTGACGACCCACAACTTGCGTTATGAATCTAAACATTCGAAACCATTACTGGTATAATAGCTTCAGGCAACTAGAAGAAAGTTATTAGATTTAAGCAAGTAGTTTAAAATATATACTTCAAGATTTAAAATATATCCCAAAGAGATTCAAACCGGAATGTGACGACCCATAACTTAAGTTATGAGTCTAAATACTAGAGACAATTACTTGTGTAATAGCTTCAGGCAACAGGAGGAAAGTAATTTGATTTTAAGCATATGTTTTGAAATTTATACCTCAAGAATTAACCTATATCTCAAAGAAATTCAAATTGAATGTGACGACCCACAACTTTCGTTATGAGTCTAAACATTCGAAACCATTACTTGTGTAATAGCTTCAGGCAACAAGAAAGAAAGTTATTAGATTTTTGGCAAATAGTTTGAAATTTATACTTCAAGATTTAACATATATCCCAAAGAGATTCAAACCGGAATGTGACGACCCATAACTTGCGTTATGAGCCTAAACACTAGAAACCATTACTTGTGTAATAGCTTCAGGCAACAGGAGGAAAGTAATTTGATTTTAAGCATATGATTTGAAATTTATACAAGAATGAAAATATATATCTCAAAGAAATTCACATTGAATGCGACGACCCACAACTTGCGTTATGAGTCTAAACATTTGAAACCATTACTTGGGTAATAGCTTCAGGCAACTAGAAGAAAGTTATTAGATTTAAGGCAAGTAGTTTAAAATTTATACTTCAAGATTTAACATATATCCCAAAGAGATTAAAACCGGAATGTGACAACCTATAATTTGCGTTATG
Source organism: Convolutriloba macropyga (assembly GCF_964194025.1). Lineage (NCBI taxonomy): Eukaryota > Metazoa > Xenacoelomorpha > Acoela > Convolutidae > Convolutriloba > Convolutriloba macropyga. The sequence continues at coordinate 13,959,946 of NC_134471.1, read as the reverse complement.
AGTCTGAACACTAGAAACAATTACGTGTGTAATAGCTTCAGGCAACAGGAGGAAAGTAATTTGATTTTAAGCATATGTGTTGAAATTTATACCTCAAGAAATAACATATATCTCAAAGAAATTCAAATTGAATGTGACAACCCACAACTTGCGTTATGAGTCTAAACATTCGAAACCATTACTTAGTAATAGCTTGAGGCAACAAGAAAGAAAGTTACTAGATTTTTGGCAAGTAGTTTAAAATTTATACTTCAAGATTTAACATATATCCCAAAGAGATTCAAACCGGAATGTGACGACCCATAACTTAAGTTATCAGTCTAAATACTAGAGACAATTACTTGTGTAATAGCTTCAGGCAACAGGAGGAAAGTAATTTGATTTTAAGCATATGTTTTGAAATTTATACCTCAAGAATTAACCTATATCTCAAAGAAATTCAAATTGAATGTGAAGACCCACAACTTGCGTTATGAGTCTAAACATTCGAAACCATTACTTGTGTAATAGCTTCAGGCAACAAGAAAGAAAGTTATTAGATTTTTGGCAAATAGTTTGAAATTTATACTTCAAGATTTAACATATATCCCAAAGAGATTCAAACCGGAATGTGACGACACATAACTTGCGTTATGAGCCTAAACACTAGAAACCATTACCTGTGTAATAGCTTCAGTCAACAGGAGGAAAGTAATTTGATTTTAAGCATATGATTTGAAATTTATACAAGAATGAAAATATATATCTCAAAGAAATTCACATTGAATGCGACGACCCACAACTTGCGTTATGAGTCTAAACATTTGAAACCATTACTTGGGTAATAGCTTCAGGCAACTAGAAGAAAGTTATTAGATTTAAGGCAAGTAGTTTAAAATTTATACTTCAAGATTTAACATATATCCCAAAGAGATTAAAACCGGAATGTGACAACCTATAATTTGCGTTATGAGTCTGAACACTAGAAACAATTACGTGTGTAATAGCTTCAGGCAACAGGAGGAAAGTAATTTGATTTTAAGCATATGTTTTGAAATTTATACCTCAAGAATTAACCTATATCTCAAAGAAATTCAAATTGAATGTGACGACCCACAACTTGCGTTATGAGTCTAAACATTCGAAACCATTACTTGTGTAATAGCTTCAGGCAACAAGAAAGAAAGTTATTAGATTTTTGGCAAATAGTTTGAAATTTATACTTCAAGATTTAACATATATCCCAAAGAGATTCAAACCGGAATGTGACGACACATAACTTGCGTTATGAGCCTAAACACTAGAAACCATTACCTGTGTAATAGCTTCAGGCAACAGGAGGAAAGTAATTTGATTTTAAGCATATGATTTGAAATTTATACAAGAATGAAAATATATATCTCAAAGAAATTCACATTGAATGCGACGACCCACAACTTGCGTTATGAGTCTAAACATTTGAAACCATTACTTGGGTAATAGCTTCAGGCAACTAGAAGAAAGTTATTAGATTTAAGGCAAGTAGTTTAAAATTTATACTTCAAGATTTAACATATATCCCAAAGAGATTAAAACCGGAATGTGACAACCTATAATTTGCGTTATGAGTCTGAACACTAGAAACAATTACGTGTGTAATAGCTTCAGGCAACAGGAGGAAAGTAATTTGATTTTAAGCATATGTTTTGAAATTTATACCTCAAGAATTAACCTATATCTCAAAGAAATTCAAATTGAATGTGACGACCCACAACTTGCGTTATGAGTCTAAACATTCGAAACCATTACTTGTGTAATAGCTTCAGGCAACAAGAAAGAAAGTTATTAGATTTTTGGCAAATAGTTTGAAATTTATACTTCAAGATTTAACATATATCCCAAAGAGATTCAAACCGGAATGTGACGACACATAACTTGCGTTATGAGCCTAAACACTAGAAACCATTACCTGTGTAATAGCTTCAGGCAACAGGAGGAAAGTAATTTGATTTTAAGCATATGATTTGAAATTTATACAAGAATGAAAATATATATCTCAAAGAAATTCACATTGAATGCGACGACCCACAACTTGCGTTATGAGTCTAAACATTTGAAACCATTACTTGGGTAATAGCTTCAGGCAACTAGAAGAAAGTTATTAGATTTAAGGCAAGTAGTTTAAAATTTATACTTCAAGATTTAACATATATCCCAAAGAGATTAAAACCGGAATGTGACAACCTATAATTTGCGTTATGAGTCTGAACACTAGAAACCATTACTTGTGTAATAGCTTCAGGCAACAGGAGGAAAGTAATTTGATTTTAAGCATATGTGTTGAAATTTATACCTCAAGGATTAACATATATCTCAAAGAAATTCCAATTGAATGTGACAACCCACAACTTGCGTTATGAGTCTAAACATTCGAAACCATTACTTAGTAATAGCTTGAGGCAACAAGAAAGAAAGTTACTAGATTTTTGGCAAATAGTTTAAAATTTATACTTCAAGATTTAACATATATCCCAAAGAGATTCAAACCGGAATGTGACGACCCATAACTTGCGTTATGAGCCTAAACACTAGAAACCATTACTTGTGTAATAGCTTCAGGCAACAGGAGGAAAGTAATTTGATTTTAAGCATATTTTTTTGAAATTTATACCTCAAGAATTAAAATATATCTCAAAGAAATTCAAATTGAATGTGACGACCCACAACTTGCGTTATGAGTCTAAACATTCGAAACCATTACTTGTGTAATAGCTTCAGGCAACAAGAAAGAAAGTTATTAGATTTTTAGCAAATAGTTTAAAATTTATACTTCAAGATTTAGCATATATCCCAAAGAGATTCAAACCGGAATGTGACGACCCATAACTTGCGTTATGAGCCTAAACACTGGAGACATTTACCTGTGTAATAGCTTCAGGCAACAGGAGGAAAGTAATTTGATTTTTGAGCATATGTTTTGAAATCTATACCACAAGAAAGAAAGTATATATCTCAAAGAAATTCAAATTGAATGTGACGACCCACAACTTGCGTTATGAGTCTAAACATTCGAAACCATTACTTGTGTAATAGCTTCAGGCAACTAGAAGAAAGTTATTAGATTTAAGGCAAGTAGTTTAAAATTTATACTTCAAGATTTAACATATATCCCAAAGAGATTCAAACCGGAATGTGACGACCCATAACTTGCGTTATGAGCCTAAACATTCGAAACCATTACTTGTGTAATAGCTTCAGGCAACTAGAAGAAAGTTATTAGATTTTTAGCAAATAATTTAAAATTTATATTTCAAGATTTAACATATATCCCAAAGAGATTCATCCGGAATGTGACGACCCATAACTTGCGTTATGAGGCTAAACACTGGAGACATTTACCTGTGTAATAGCTTCAGGCAACAGGAGGAAAGTAATTTGATTTCAAGCATATTTTTTGAAATCAATACCACAAGAAAGAAAGTATATTTCTCAAAGGAATTCAAACCGGAATGTGACAACCCATAACTTGCGTTATGAGCCTAAACACTAGAAACCATTACTTGTGCAACAGCTTCAGGCAACAGGAGGAAAGTAATTTGATTTTAAGCATATGTTTTGAAATTTATACCACAAGAATGAAAATACATATCTCAAAGAAATTCAAATTGAATGTGACGACCCACAACTTGCGTTATGAGTCTAAACATTCGAAACCATTACTTGTGTAATAGCTTCAGGCAAATAGAATAAAGTTATTAGATTTTGTGCAAAAAGTTTAAAATTTATACTTCAAGATTTAACATATATCCCAAAGAGATTCAAACAGGAATGTGACGACCCATAACTTGCGTTATGAGCCTAAACACTAGAAACCATTACTTGTGTAATAGCTTCAGGCAACAGGAGGAAAGTAATTTGATTTCAAGCATATGTTTTGAAATTTATACCACAAGAATGAAAATATATATCTCAAAGGAATTCAAACCGGCATGTGACAACCCATAACTTGTGTTATGAGCCTAAACACTAGAAACCATTACTTGTGTAACAGCTTCAGGCAACAGGAGGAAAGTAATTTGATTTCGAGCATATGTTTTGAAATTTATACCACAAGAATGAAAAAATAGATCTCAAAGAAATTCAAATTGAATGTGACGACCCACAACTTGCGTTATGAATCTAAACATAAGAAACCATTACTTGTGTAATAGCTTCAAGCAACAAAAAACAAGCCAATTAAAATTTTGGGCAACTTTTTTTTAATTTTGTAACTCGTTAATTATAACTCACGAACTTTGAAAAATTTTTTAGGACAGAATCTAACATTTACATTTTATTTAACATTCCGAAAACAGACTAAGAATGATCAAATGCATTGCAAAGTTTCATCGCAAAACACTCTCCAGCTATTGAAACACAGAACACTTTGGATAAAGAGTCTACATTAATCAGATCTTCACGCTCAGTTTTTCTGACTAAATAAAAGAAACCTGTCACAGGGCCCACTTCTTGCACAACATCAAATTCAGCAACACCGGCACAAATCGTTATATCAGAAGCCGCATTTGGAAGTATTATGAAATAAAGAATTTGTCCAAAATACTCGACATTTTTCCTTTTGTAACGAACAAAGCTGTTGCGTTTGCCAGAAAAAGGTGCACGAGAATAAGCAGGGGCGTCGAAATAAATTTTATTTACCAATAGACGATTCAGAAATGTTGCCTCTGGATAAAGAAGACGACCCATTTTCAAACTTTCCGTTTCCAGCATGAACGCTGAAAAGTCTGATTTATTAAAATTTTCTTGGCCAAGCAGTTGTCTGACCAATCCGCCGAAAACACTCTCCTCAGACTTATTATGAAGATCAAGCAAACGCTGTCTTTGTAAGAAACGTCGACAAACAACTTCGCATTCGTGATGCGATCCTGTGAATACTTCGCCTAAAATCCTATTCGCAGATTCAAAACTCATCGCCGAAAAAGAAAAAAGCGGCCCAAATCAGCGAACTTGCGTAGGTAGATGGCGAAGGGAGTGGACATTGATGGTTTCTACTCGTTCATTTCCATCAAAAATATCAACCCCGCTAGAGCAAAACTGATTCAATAGACGTTCAGCAACTACAACATCTTCTTCTTTACTGGATTCAAGCAACAACCGAACGCCAAACACAAAACTTAATAAATTGTCATACAAAAATTTGGGAATTCGTTTCCAAAAAACTACGGGACTCAGATAAAACAACCAGTTGAAAAATTCATTGGCTTTAAATTGGTTTTTTTCATCAAGCGATTGGATTTTGCGAGAATAGGTAATGAGTTCTAGTGGACAAGTTAGAGAAGGAACCAAATCGTTAATTTCTTTTCGGTAAGTTGGGGCCATCTTTTTCAGCAAATGCTTTAAAAATTCTGGAAACACTCCCAGCAAAATGCAATGCATATAATCTATGGGCGCTGTTAGCGGAAGACCAGACACGATATCGCTAAAAGCGCTCCGGCCTTTTACACCAAAACAGGATGCAGATGAGGTTGCTGACCTGAGCTCTGCAGCTTCTACGTACCGGCTATGCAAATTGATCCCGACTGATTATAGGGATAATACGCATGTGCTCTTCCTATAGTTATTCCTTCAGCGGTACAAAAATGGCATCCAAAGTACCCATTGAACTGCACCATGTATAAAACATGGGGTTTGGCAACCAAATCGGTCACCAGAAGTCTAACTTTGAAAGATGTTGTTATCTTCGGAAAATCCGGGGTAGAAATTTCGGTTGGGGAAAAAAGTTCAGCTCTTAATCGAGGAACGATCTCATTCCAGTTTGGAGCACCAGAACAAACAAAGAGACAGGACAAAACAATGTTTTTGCGAGACATGCGCAAAATTGGTGGCATATCAGAGCATTGAAGCCAAACAGGCCACAACTCTTTTTTGTACGTGGACTTCTTAATATTAACACCGTCTGTTGACATCAGAAGATTCAGTTCTAGTGTGCTCTTTTGAATGCAAGCGATAGGTGCTATACTCAGATTTAGGTCTTGTTTCACGTTTTCTCTCCTGAACTGCGAATAATAAAAAATTTGTCGTATATTTTGTTGAACAATTTTTTTTAACTGGTTGCGAAAGTTGAGGATAATTACGTTGCCGTTCAAACTATTCAGACTTGCCCTTGTCTGATTCGATAGATCTCGCTTCATTTGTCCCACCAGCGAATGGCTAGAAGGCAAACTATTATCCGTTGGAAGAAGAGCTTGCGTAAGAGAGTACAAAGCTATCGAGGCTTCGTCCGATAGAGAGAAACGGGAACTGAACAAGTCCAGGAGAGCAGTAGCCTGCTGCACGGTAACAGTACTGATAGGAAAGAGCGGAGTTCCTCCTGCAGACTCAGTTGCGTCTATCGGTTGGGGACTTTCGGGTTTTTCTTGTATTGTCGATAACGGACAATCAAAGGATCGATAACAAAGAGGAGAAGAAGCTCTGGGAAATTTATTGACAATCGATCCAACTTCAGAGACCACTTCTAGATCAGCTGACAGAATTTCATCCGGGCTATCATCCACATGCGGCTCCAAGTTACCAGATGATTCAAGAACCTCTAGAGGAGAGCTTCTGTGAGTTATTACATATCGACTTTGAGAAACTGCAGCAGACGAGTCACCCGAAAGATCACTAGGAGGCACCTCGGTTATTCGGTTGTACATTTCCACTAGCTTCCTCTGACTCAACCTTTTTTTCTTAGGTTTGACAGGAGCTATAGATAGCAATTTGTTCTCTTCGGCCACAGACTCGTGTACAAAATCTCTGATAAATTCATTAAGATAAACTGCTAAAACCATCAACACCTTCTCTTCTAATTCTTCACAAGTCTGACATTTGCAGGAATTTTGTTCGAAGAAATCGGGCCCATATTTGACTAAAATCTCAGAATTACTTGATATTTGTTTCTTTGTTCTCAATTGCACAACACCCGAGACGCTAGAGTAGTCGTACTCGCAATTAGGGTTACAGTCTGAATTGACAAATCGAACTGGCCCCACCAGCAAGAGAGTTTCTCCAGTTCTTTCCGAGCACATGACGGACCAATCAGTAACTCCATTCGGAATTGGTCTCACAAAACCCACAGGACCCTTAATAACCGCTGATGGTTTCAAATCCTCCGATCCAACGTATAGCAGAGGATAGCCGTTGTGTTTATCAAGATAAATTTTAAAAGTTGGCACTAAGTTTGCATAGGAGGAGCAAACCGTTTCGTACGTTTCGGGGCACAATTTTGTCGTCGCAACAAGGTGATTGAATCGCCTTTCTGACAGAGGTCTCACTATACATTCAGCGCTCCGATAGCAGTTTTCAGCTTTACGCTTGACGGCATAGAGATCACATTGGCTGAGCATGGCCCAGTCAACTTGTTTCGATAGCATTGAACTGAAACCACGTATCTTTTTTCAACAAAAGAAAAATGACTGAAGCAGCGTATAGGATAAAAACTAAGCAAGAGAAAGAACATAATTCTTCAATTACTACTGATATTGAGCTGTGGCGGGGTAACGTTGTCGAGATCGAGCTACCGGGTTGGGGAGGGCTGCACAGGAGGTACGTTTTTGAAAAAAAAAGTTAAACTTCATTAAAAAGAACCTAAGAGCCGTACTTTTAGAAAAAAAATTTTCTCCCTTTTCCAATATTAGTCTGCATGGTTTCATGATTTGACACCCCTCCCCGCTGTTCAAAAGTTAATCATCAATAACTATTTGGAAACAGTCAACACAAACGGTTCAGTGAAAATCTGCATAGATAGGACCGACAGAAATAAAACTATTGCTACAAACTTCGAGAGATTAAAAACACCCAAGCAAACACTTCACTAATAGGGAACAAATGCTGATAACTGTTGAAATAGTTAAAATTGAGCGTAGCAACGAGGAAAGGAACAAACAAAATTATTAATTTTTAACTTTTGAACAACAAAATCTGTTTAGAAGATAAGCATAAATATACAGTCCAAAATTGATATTCAAGAATTGCAATCTGTTGATTCCCAGAAAAGTCTTGATAAATTAGTCCTCAACTATAGGAACGCATTAACTAGATAAACCAGCACATGGAAAATAGGAGTGCTTGAGAGAAAGAAGACATGTGAAGAGCTTAAGAAGGAAAGAAAGAATTGAGCTCAGAAAGCAAGCAGTCCTTGGTTTCAGAAATTCTAATTCTCATTTTGCGGATCGATATCTTCTTGTAGAGGTTGTTCATTTCCCTCAACAGGTGTCTCAACATTGCCAAAACTTCTACGTTCGTTTGACTTTAGCTCATTGGCCCGGTTGTTGTAGCTGACTTTTGCGTGCTCGTACATAGCCAGCCAATTTTCGCTGTACTTGAGTCTGAAGAGTTGTATAACAGAAAACAAGAATGGTCCATTCACAGCATACTTTTGCGCCAGGAAACGTGGAGATAGCAAAATACAAATTAACACTGAGACCAGAAAAATGTCAAATCTTTGCAACTCAAAACTCGAAACGTCTCCAGAAAATTCTAACGCAACTTTACCCTTAATTTGATTTTTTCGAACTGGACTGTAGTCCCTTCGTGCAGGTGCTCCACTTCATGGATTAGCCTTAGGCGACAGCATTAAGTTCTTTTGTTCATCAAGCGTCCACAACTTATTCGCTGCCTGCCGCATTATTGAGGCCGCTGACTTGCCGGTGATGGTCGCTAGATCGAACTCTTTGTTCGGTCCTTTAGCCACAAGCAGTGAGGGTTGTGATCCCTCTTCAAATTGCCTTGGCTGTGGCAGCAGGAGACCAAAACGTGCAATCTGCTGATTCTGAAGAAAACAATCGCACATCGTTTTTATGAACCACCGACAAGGAAAACCACTTTTCAAGAAAACCGGATATTTAAAAGAAACAATTCAAAAATTTTTCCAAGTGCAAGATCTCTACAAACTGACCATTATCTTAAGCTGATTTGCATGGTTCTGCAGCTCATTGTAATTTCTATTAGCAAGTGAGCTGATTGATGCTTTCAGGTCCTTCACCGCATTGTTCAAGTCAGCGACGGTGTCCCGCAATTCCGACTGGACCGTGACACTATAATTCACTGCTTCCAGCAGCTTTCTGTAAAATTCATTTCCCTCTAGACCCTCTGTTGACACGTTGGTCTTACGGGACTTGCGGGGAATTCCTGGTGTTGATGTCTTAAGGGAACTGTAGCAGGGTTGGCTGTTGGTCTAAAGCAGCATAAATTAGAAAACAAAAATCTGAGGGCGAACACTTTTACCTGTCGAACAATAGAGACTGGCTCTACCTCCTCCTCCTCATCTATCATCAGATCATTGTCACCCAAAACTTTTTGGAGATCTTCATCGCCGAGATCAGGCATTGAGGTGTGAACAGCATTACTCAAATCAGTGTTCAAAATTGTTGTGTTGTTTGCGTCGCTCGACATACACTGACTGAAGTTCAGTCTTTTAGAAACCAAGGAGTGCGCAGAGGAAGGGCCCGGTATCAATTGGTTGCGTGGGTCCAGTGCTGTAAGGTTAGGGTCAGTACTGAGCTGGAACGAAAGCTCATCACTTGCCTGACTATCGTTTCTTTGGGATATTAGATATTTTTGCTCCTCGTCATCACAAAATCCCTTGTGGCCGACAGCGTTGACGAGAGCTGACCATATATAGGAGCCTGTTTTGGGGTTCTTTTCACGTCTCGGACATCAATTGTGTCTCCAGCCTTTAAAAAACGCAAACCTTTTATATATATAATATATATTGACAAAATACAGGAAACAAATCAAGGCATTATTTTCAAAAAAGTTCATATATAAAGTAACCTGCCTTGATTTTTACCCGCTGCTCGTTGTTCAGCCCCAATGCATTACTGAAGTTGCAATTTACAACTAAGGTTGACTTGTTCTCGAACTTTAAGAACCAGAAGCGATTTTTCATGAAGGCTAGGTTCCGGTCATCAACGGCTTTTGCAACTTCTTTATCTTTCTGGCTCAACCCTCTTGTGTCACGCAGATGGGGCCCTGATCCCTAGAAAACAGCTGGTAGATAGAATCCACAATCGTTTCAGCTTCGACACTTCGGTAAAAACTGATAAAAAACTTTCAAAATTTGTCCTAATCATAATTTTTCGAGTAACGCTGTCAGAAAACCTAAAAATTTTCCTCAAGTTATAGTATCAATCGCAGCGAGACCCCTCACTAATTAGAGCGGTCTCAAAAACATCGCAAACCGTATATGTAGCTGCCTATTTCGACAACTCAATCACAAAGGAGTGAGGAAGGTATAATGGTAAAAACCCGACAAAAAAAGATACAGTTGCCGTATGGTCCATTGTTAATAATTCAGATTACCGGAAAATAGTCGCGATAGACGCTTGTGGCCTTCCATTAAACAACTAAAACATGAGATAGACAGATTGACCACCAGTCCCTCAATAGACCACTACAATTTTGAGTTAGAGTCGGAGTGTCATTTTTACGAGACACATACGCTCCATAAGGAAAATGCCCTGAAAAAACTTGAAGCATGATGGGCTCATATGGCACGGAAAACTCATCACAGAAATATTTCACAAGGATCAGCAAATGCAATTTGTCAAAGTCGGGGATGATTTACAACGGAATAAGAATAGATCCGAAAAGTCACATGCATGTACCACCTTGATTGAGCACCAGGTATGTACCTGATACTCGATCGCTAAGAACTTTTCGAAATCGGGCTCAAATTAGACGGGACTAGAAACGTTAGTTAGCAGACAGGATAAGCTATCCCATGTTAAAAAAGCAGCTTCCTACGTGCTCTCAAAAAAAAGTTATTAGAGAACGAGCGTCAGGCCTACCTCATTTTTCGATGGTACGGTACTTGAAATCCAGAATTCTGACCAAAGTATAAATCGCATCGGGACGGGACATAGCTCATTCAATTGCCCGTAAAATAAGCTTTAAAACTATATACATGACATTGTATTTGGACCAGTATTTCGCGAATTAAAGACCAGGGAGCTATGAGTCCCCCGACATTAGGACCTATAATAATAATAATAATAATAATAATAATAATAATAATAATAATAATAATAATAATAATAATAATAATAATAATAATAATAATAATAATACTAATAATAATAATAATAATAATAATAATAATAATAATAATTATAATAATTATAATAATAATAATAATAATAATAATAATAATAATAATAATAATAATAATAATAATAATAATAATAGTAATAATAATAATAATAATAATAATAATAATAATAATAATAATAATAACATAGACTTTAGAGTAAACCCAGGGGTTCTTTAGACCCATATCAATACAATCAGTCACAGTTTCAGTAGTTTTAAGTCGTTTCTGTACAGAACAACTACCAATAGGACATCCACATCTGATATGCCAAGTGCAAGAAGTCAGATCGTTGTAGTATTCCAGATAATATTCCCAGTAGATGTCTGATAGTCGGGTTTTCAGAGTTTCTGTGTCGTGAAATAAGTCAATACTGGTACTAAGCAGGTTTGCAAGGGTTGATGCCCCATACCAAAAGTCCGCCTTTTGCCGAGTCTTGAGATTTTCATTTGCATTAATTTTGAGAGTTTTAGTAGATGACCTGGTGTACAAATATGAGCTACAAAATATAAAAAGGACCGTGTACACCATCCGGCAACGATGGATGTGGATCGGAACATAAGGGACAATGAGTAGCACTTAGCCGGATGCTGCACTTGAAGTTGTCCCCTGCAGACAGTGCAAAGACAGCCCAGTCACAAAAATAACTCATAGGTCCCGAACGAGCATTAGGACCTATGAGGTACAAAATATAAAAAGGACCGTGTACACCATCCGGCAACGATGGATGTGGATCGGAACATAAGGGACGATGAGTAGCACTTAGCCGGATGCTGCACTTGAAGCTGTCCCCTGCAGACAGTGTAAAGACGGCCCAGTCACAAAAATAACTCATAGGTCCCGAACGAGCATTAGGACCTATGAGGTACCTCATGATCGTTCACTAATAACTTTTTGAAATCGAAATCAAATTTGACCGGAGTAGTAACGCTAGTTAGCACACATAATAAGCTAACTATTATTAAAAAATGAGCTTCCTAGGTGCACTCAAAAAAAAGTTATTAGAGTACGAGCACCAGGTACACCTCACTTTTCGGGGGTACGGTACTTGAAATCCAGAATTCTGACTAAAGTATTAATGGGATCGGGACGGGACATGGCTCATTCAATTGCTCGTAAAATAAGCTTTAAAACTATATATATAACATCGTATTTGGACCAGTATTTCGCGAATGAAAGACCAGGGAGCTATGGGTCCCCCGACATTAGGACCTATGAGGTACCTCATGCTCGTTCGCTAATAACTTTTTGAAATCGAAATCAAATTTGACCGGAGTAGTAACGCTAGTTAGCACACATTATAAGCTAACTCAAATTAAAAAATGAGCCTCCTAGGTGCACTCAAAAAAAGGTTATTAGAGTACGAGCACCACGTACACCTCACTTTTCGGGGGTACGGTACTTGAAATCCAGAATTCTGACTAAAGTACGAATCGGATCGGGACGGGACATGGCTCATTCAATTGCCCGTGAAATAACCTTTAAAACTATATATATGACATCTAATTTGGACCAGTATTTCGCGAATTAAAGACCAGGGAGCTATGACAAACCCCCCCCCCCCCGGCCACAATTTAATACTCATTTCGCTTATAACCCATATTATAACCTATATTATAACCGGGTTATAAACATTGATGTAAACAGTGATATAAACAGTGATATAAACAGTTATAGTTGGCTAATTATAGCTAGTTTTACTCGCACTAACAGAGGGCAACATTGGCTCTTGAGTAAGTTTATATTGTGGGACATCTCTCGGCGCTTGTTCGGGCACATTTGTAGGACTTTGCGCCATAATAGGGTCCAGTGGGTGCCGCACCACGGGACCTCGGGCTATCATGGGAACCCTCACAGTAGCACCCCTTTTGACAACTTTGCCTCGGTTAAAGTTCGACATTTGGCTGATCTGAAAAGTACTTAAATGTGGTGATTTCGGCTATTTTAGGGGCTGAAACGGCTGAAAAATGGCTCAAAACGGCCCAAAACACCTGAAAAACCCTCAATAGACCCTCCCGGGGTGCTAATAATTACCCAATAATCAATTTGGTATGCCCCCGGCATCATTTTCTAGCACCCCGGGAAAGTGGCCAAAAAGTAATGCCAAAATCGTGGCACGTTGCGAAATTTTTTTGAATTCGAAAATTTCACTCGAATTTTTTTGAAAAGTTGGGTTTGACTTGGGAATCAACTTGCAAGTGTTACCCAAGTCTTGGCCAAGACTTGTCAGACTTGTAAGACTTTTTTAAGACTTGCCCAGTACTGGAAAACGAAATAAGACTTGGATTTAGACTTGCCTAGTACTGATATAGACTTGGAGTTCGGTACGGGAAGATTGTACGCAGAGGTTATTCGTTAGCTTTAAACGGACAAATAAAACACCACTGTTGGGTCTGCTTTTCTTTTTAGAGACGGCTATCTACGTTATGTGGCGACTAGATTGCTGCCAGGGTACAGTTACCAATTAAGTGTCTATGCGGCTGCTGATCCAGAGGGGACATTTAGATCACAGGCCAAATTCATCTCTGAAGACACAGGTATAGAAAACAATCGAAATCCCATATCTCACAGATACTACAAAAAAAAACATCCGTATTTTACACCTTCATCTAGTCTGCCACCGTCATTATCTATGTCTTAGCATTGATTAGTTACTATTTTATAGTTTTATGGCAAAAAATTGATCACAGTTATTTTGACTCAGCAGAACTAAACACGGTCAAATTTTAGACGCTAAATATCTAAAAATAATTGTAAAAAACCGCTGAATGATTGTGAGAATTGCTGTCCTTAGCGTCGAACAATATAACGTAAAAATTCGGATATTTGCGCGGGAAATTACATTTTCACCTCGACAGCGTTAAAAAAAATCAGCGCTGAAAACTGCAATTCTTGAATTTACCGGCGAATATTTTTCACCTCGTAATCGCAAACATAAAGAGAAATTCTGAAATCAAACATAAAGAGAAATTCTGAATTCATCACTGACTTAGATTTTTTAACTTCAAGTTACACGAGGGGGTTTTTAAAGTTGAGAGTTTCAGCTCCTGTTCCACCAGAAAGTTTGACAATCACAGAACCCGAGAACGTTCTGCGATCCATCCGCCTATCATTCGATCCGCCATCTGGTGGAAAGTTTGGTGGGTTCCTCGTTGAAGTGGAAGAATTAGAAGATGGAAACGGAGAGAGAAGAAAGAGGAGTTTAAATGGCGGAATTCTAGAAGACAGCGAGGTGGAATTACCATTGAAAGTGGGCAAAAATGAGACAAGCGTGGAATTGTCGTTTGCTAATTATGGATTTGTCTATTCTGTCACACTTCGGTCTCTCAGTCCGAATCAAAAACCAAGTATCGCGTCAGCCAATCAAAACATTATGACAGGTAGAATTTACTTGCATGGTTTGAAAACAGTTAAGCTGGGAAATTTCTTGATAGCAACCGGTACGACTACCTTAAACATCCAAGATATATATATATATATATATATATATATATATATATATATATATCTTGGCTATATATATTTTATATATATATATATATATATATATATATATCTTGGATGTTTAAGGTAGTCGTACCGGTTGCTATCAAGAAATTTCCCAGCTTAACTGTTTTCAAACCATACACTCCCGGGTCAACGATCATACAACTTTCTTTGATTTCGTACTAGGTCATATATGATTCTTATTAATCATACTAGGTCGGTCATATATGATTTGTATGAATTCTTGGTAGTCATACAAGGACCATATATGATTTCCTAGAAATCATACAGGGATCATACAAAAATTTGAACGACTAAAAACTGTATAATTTTGATTTTCTATTGGAGTTTAAAAAAATTCTTGAAAATCATACAAGGTCATATAAGACACATAAAACATTGACTGGTGCCACGAGTTCCGGTATAATGTAGTCAGAGGACTTATTAAATTATTATATCGCAATTGCAAGCAACATTTGATTCCTTGTGTACGCTGAAAGAACAATTTTGCAGTTTGAACTTATTCAGAAAAGGAATTTGAGGTTATATGAATTTTTTTTTGCAAATGACATTGTACGTTAGGGTCTGATGGCGGATCACCATGTGATGCCGGGATATCATATAGATGATGCCCTACGGAATAAAAAAACAGAAAAAAAACATAAATCGTGAAAGATTTTCGGAAAATAGATGCATGATTCTTGGTATTCGTACTAGGATCATATATGATTTCTTGGTAATCATACCAGGGATATATATGATTTCTTTGGTTTCATACAAGGATCGTACTAAGAAATTAAGTATGGACAGTATGAAATCATGTATGATCCTTGTATGAAATCAAAGAAACTTCAAATATATATATATGTATATATATATATATATATATATATATATATGTATATTATATGAAATCAAATATATATATATATATATATATATATATATATATATATATTGCTTGTCAATTTTTGCAATGCATCAATCAGTGGCAAAACTTCGTCACCAATTTTCAATTTGCGTCATTTTGGTCATAATTGAAGGACAGAACTTGATCTTTGTCACTCTTATTCAAAGGTAAACGTAAAAAACTGTCCACGATTGTGAGCAGGTAATCAGCCTCAAATTTTATTGCTCAAATTTTATTAGTTATTACGTGAGACCCAAATTAAAAACTTAATTACTTTTGAGAATCGTGATATATCTAGTTGAAATAACGTCATTTGTGTTCTTAATCCACAATTAATATTCGAGCGCCATTTTGCAATTAATCACCAGATAGGCTTTCTCCAATTTCGGTTTTAATTGAAACTATCTTAATTACTCGGTACTGTAACCATGGACAAGTGAGGCGTTGAAAACTGTAAAGAAGGGTAGTCTTGACAATAGTGACAAAACAGATTGCCAAAAAACAGAGAGATAATGAAAAAAGTGAAGGCCTTTTCTAAAATTGTAACGCTTATAACTGAATAATTAAAACATGGTCGTGAATGAGAGTGACAAATATGATTTAGGCCTACCGTATTAAAAAAAATTAGTCGATTCAATGTTAATTTTTTGCTTTTTCTAAAAAAATCCGCTAATGATAATTGATTTTGTAACTTTTGTTAACTCTTTGTAGAGATGAAAATATTGTCGGTGCAATCGATAACTAGTTTTTTTAAATCAATTATTCATAAGTGAAATTAGAAGCAATTATATGGGTTCTGTATTTTAAAGCGATTTCTTGGTTATTTGATGACAAACTAATGAAATAAATAACTTGTCCCAATCTAGTCGTTCAGGTGGACTCGTTTAAGCAATGTACAAAGCGCCAGATGAAAACGTAACCCTAGTTTTGTATCTGCAATTTTTTTTATTAGTTTTAATAACATGCACACACATTTTTTTCAAGATATAGACAAAAAATTAATCAAAATTGGCCCCATTTTCAATAAATGCGCAATTACTGTAGATGTTGAGTGACTTTTTCGCGCGTAAAATCCTAATTTTTGCTCCATGTAGTACAACAGAACAATTATTGTAAAAACAGTGCCATAACTAATATCATTCTTCAATTATACCAATCAAATTTACGATAGAAGACTTAAATTTTCATTAAGACCATCAAATACATCCCGAGCAGTAGAAACCCCGAAGTTAAGTTTCCCCTGTCTATAATTTCCAAGCAGTTTATCGAAATAAGCTTGTGTTATCTGCAACCAATATTGAACGTTATTAGATTTGCCATACCGATAATTATACAAACGAAAAGTAATATTAGTTTTCCATTAGTATATGTTACTTTTAAGGAGTTTTCCATTTTAGGAATCGAAGATGTGGGTGTGAGAATTGACGAGGTGATTAAGAATTCCGATGAGTGGTGTTTTGTGTGGGAATTGACAAACACGACTGGAGATGTTTTGCTGAACAGAATCAGAATAGAGTTGAATGAGGAAATATTTGCTCTAAGACAGAGCGAATCTTCAGTTATTAATGAGGACTCCGCTAAGGTTGTTGCAAAATTATCTCAACGCTGAATATAGCTACAATATATATCCGCGCTCACTAATTTCATAAAAACTTCAGTATTTGTTTTTGCCTTCTTTGCTATTTTGACAACGACTTTTGTCACCGTTTCAACAACAAAATCACATAATTATTCATGGCGGTAGCTCATTTTCTTCTAGTTGTCTCTATCAATATAATGGTATGTTGAAATTGCAGCCATTCTGGCAATCTGTTCGCTATTTTCCATGCTTTTTTTCATTTTTCGACAAGTACGCCTAAAATAATAGAAACAGTACCGCTTTGCTTTTTTTTTAGTTTGGAGTTGGCTTGAAGTGTGTGGATTTGACACACAATTACACAGAGGACAACATGACATTGGAAATAATAATGTCTAAGTTCCACGAGGCGACAGGTCTATCAAAGTCTGTTTCTCCAGTACTCATCAATTGGAAAACAAAACCAGGTAAGCTGGCTATAAAACCTCTGATCACTTCAGTTATTTATGTTTGATAGCCGCCGCAAGTCTCTCAAACGGCTATTGTTTAGGCGCTCTCCTTTTTTTACAATTCAAAGAATTTGAATTGCATTGGGGCGCTGTCTTTTTTAAAAGATCTGTTCACACATTTTCATGATTTTTGAAGTCAAATTGAAGTCGTGATTTTGGTCACGTCGAAACAGGAAGTGGAGCGAAAAAGCGAGTTGTTTTATGACGTGAAAACTTTTTACTATAATTGTAAAGTAGAGTGAGAAAAAAAGTGTTTGAACAAAAATTCGCTTTCTCTCTAGTGGTTTTTTGTTCACATGAGGCATTTCAACTTTGATTTTCTGTTTTTTTTTATTTTTTGAGCTGATTTTTTTAAAATGGTTTTCAATTCGCACATAATCTGTTCTAGGTCTAGTTTTAAATTTATTCAAAGAAAATTCTTGAATTGTACGTCAGGACTTGTCCTGCTATGTTGTTTTAATTCGCTTTACCTTTGATCACGTTTTTCTTTTTACATAAGTCACGATTTTCACGTTTGACTTCTGACTTACTTCACTCATTGTTTCGACTGAATGGATTTTCAACTCTTTCAAGCATTGAATTACGCAATATAGTGAATACGGTCAAAGTCAAAAGATCAAAATCAAAAGAGACGGAATAAATCGATAAAGCCGGTCAATAAGTCCTTGAAAATTAGGTTATCAAAGTTCATTAGAGTGTTTGCTAGCTGAGCTGATCTCGGTATTAAGCTTATTAGTTTTCAGTTTAGAATCTGAATTGAGTATAATTTTGGAATCTAACCAATACTACTTGCCTAATACTGCTTGCTCGGTATTAAGCTTATTAGTTTTCAGTTTAGAAGCTGAATTGAGTGTAATTTTAGAATCTAACCAATACTGCTTGCCTAATCTAACCAATACTGCTTGCCTAATTGGTTAGAATCTAACCAATACTCTTTGCCAATACTGCTAACCTTGGAAATCAGCTTATCAAAGTGCATTAGAGTGTTTGCTAGCTGAGCTGATATCGGTATTAAGCTTATTAGTTTTCAGTTTAGAAGCTGAATTGAGTATATTTTTAGAATCTAACCAATACTGCTAGCCTAATTGCTTGACTCTGAAAAAAATAACGGAAAAGTCTTCTTTTTTTCTTTTTCTGTTTCAGCCCCGATGTGCATCAAGCGCGTCAACGGCGGCAATTGTCCGGCAATCTGCCGGCTATGTTATTATTGGTATTTCTCCATCATTACATGCAATGGAGAAAATGACTTAGATTCCGACTTTTGTCAAGAAAAAACTAAAAACTTTTCCACTAATTCTAGAAAGAAAACTGGTATTAAAAAATCCAAAGATATTTAAATTATCCATCTCCCTGATTAACTCTCTCTCTCTCTCACACACACACACACACACACACACACAAACACTCACGCCACACGCACATAAACGCACATATACACCAGTTTTTCACCTGGCCCATTCGGTTTGAACCCCTTGATACATCCATTACACTCACGCGCACCTTTCTGATGCTAGCATTTTCAGGCCAGGAATGGCTACAACCGAAATCGATCGTTCACAGATTGTTTGGGAGCAATTCGACCGATGTTAGCCAGTCATGTTTTACTATATTAAAAATTACGTCATTTAGATTTTGTTCAAACTCAGGAAGAAAAGGAATTCATGCCTGTGTTTTTTTCTTTTATTTCTATCTTTTCTCATGAGAGAACGCCCGAAAAAAGTTAAACAGTTTCAATAACTCTCCCCTTGTCAAATGTTATCCCTGGAGCCCTCCCGTTGTGTTGAAATTGCGGTGGCGGGTAAATTGATGAAAATTGAAGGAGTATTTTTTTCTGGGTGTACGAAAAGATTAAAGAGTGGGGCTGCAACGGGAGTACTTTTGAGAAATTACACCTGGCCAAAATAGTGTTGTAAGAGTGAGATGCACTGGGCTGCAATGGGACGACTTCCGAGGAATCAACCCCTGGCCAAAATTTTGGTGTAAGGATGATAAGAAATGGGCTGCAACGTGAGGACTTTTTGAGGAATTGTCCCCTGGCCTAAATAGCGATGTAAGAGTGGGCTGCAATGGGTTGCAATGGGAGAGGTTTAGAAGAATTACTCCGTGGCCGAAATTGTTAAGTGAGAGCGGCTGCAATTTGCTGCAATGGGAGGACTTTTGAGAAATCACCCCCCGCCTAAATAGAGGTGTAAGAGTGGGATGCATTGGGCTGCAATGGGACAACTTTTGAGAAATCAACCCTCGGCCAAAATTTTGGTGTGAGAATGTTAGAAAATGTTCTGCAACGTGAAGACTTTTCAGGAGTTACCCCCTGGACTAACTAGCGATTTAAGAGTGGGCTGCAATGGTTTGCAATGGGAGGGGTTTAGAAGAATTACTCCGTGGCCGAAATTGTTAAGTAAGAGCGGCTGCAATTTGCTGCACTCGGAAGACTTTTGGGGAATTACCCCCTGGCCTAAATAGAGCTGTACGAGTGAGATGCATTGGGCTGCAATGGGACAACTTTTGAGGAATCAAACCCTGGCCAAAATTTCGGCGTAAAAATGGTAAGAAATGGGCTGCAACGTGAGGACTTTTTAGGAATTAACCCCTGACCTAAATAGCAGTGTAAGTGTGGGATAGAATCAGGGTAGTTTTAGAGGAATTACTCCCGGGCCGAAAATTTAAGGTAAAGAGTTGCTGCATTGGGAGGAGTTTTTAGGAAGGATGTAAGAATTGGACTGCCAAGGGAGGTAAAAGGGTGTAAGAATGATGGGTAATTTCTTCAGAGGCGGTAAAAAGTTTTAAGTATTGGGTGGCCATGGGGAAGTAAAACTGTGTAGCAATTCGGCTGCCAAGGAGGGTAAAATGATGTAAGAGTGAGGGGTAATTTGTTTAAGGGAGTAAATCCAACAAATATTAGTCACATAGATGGACTGTCTGGGCAAGCATTGATGGCCTGGAGACTAAGGGAAGACGGCTGAGGGTATAGAGATTTTGGTTTCAAGTCTGTCAGTCTACGAGTATTGGGGGCTAAAACAATGCAACGTTAGAGAGTCCAGGGGGAGGGGTAAATAATGTAGGAGTGGGGGTAACTTGTTGAGAGGTGTAAAATGGTGTAAGAGTGGGACTGCCAAGGGGTATAATGATGTAAGAGTAGGACTACAATTGTTGAATGTATTAGAAGAATGCAAATCACTCTTACATCTTTTTGGGCTGCAAGGGGCTGTCAGGGGTTCATGTGATTTTAAGAGTGAGGGAGTAAAAGATAAATTAACTCGCCACTCATACATCTTTTTGGTGTGTCAAAGGGGGTAAAATGATGTAAGAGTTTGGTGATATTTTTTTCATTACCGCTTCAATCTTACATCATTTTATCGCTTGACGGAGCAAAAAGATGTATGAGTGGTGGGTTGATTTATCTTTCAACGCTCACCCCTATATTTTTTACTCCCCTTGGCAGTCCATTGCAGCCCAAAAAGATGTAAAAGTTTTGAGCTGCATTTTCCTTAAAAAACCCTCACATTGCAGCCCCACTCTTACATCTTTTTGGGAAGAAAAATTGGACCCGTGTCGCACCTTGTATGTATTAGTGTAATTTGAAACTTAATGTCTAAAACTCCGATTGAAATATCATGTTTTGACCAATAATCCACTTTTTTTAGACCAACTGGAAGCTGGATGCTCACGATTGGAATTGAAGTGATATGTTTGTCGTTATTAATGCGTCTTTGTTATGCTTGTTCTCCTATTCGATCTCAATAATCAACCGCTTGAAAAAAATTGGGTTATTCTACTTAATTTTTCGTGTCCAGTTGTCGGATCTTTCATTTTCCTACTGCAGATTTTCCTCATCACAACTGTACATAATAAGTTTATGAGCAAAAATGGTATTTTAAATACTGCTGAGCCGAACTAAACTTGTTCATTTAAAAAATTACTTCAATCGCATGACTTCGATTTCTGCCTTGCATTTTTCATGGCATAATGGGTGTACTGTTTCAGCAATTGATTTTACTCTTCAAACTTCTGTGGAGTGCAAAACATTTTCATGTGACGTCACCATAGCAGACAGGACGCTGCCCCATCGAGACAAGTTTACTTTCATTATGAAAGTGAGTGAATTGTTTATAAAAAAGTTTATGGTATAACGTCTTTTTAGCATTTGATTAGCTGTTGTAGACCTTTGATAGTCATTTGTGGTCGCAGTTTAGATTATGTTTTTCAAAAAAATAGTCAGATGTTACAGTCAATTTTATAGCAAATGATGCTTTGAATTATGAGAAAATTTTTTAATAAATTGTAGTAAAGATGCTCCAAAAAATCATCGTCGCAAATGGAATTTGAAAATTGCAACTTTTTAATATAATTTTTTGGGGGACATTGCTATTGTTGATACCGAGCAGTACATCATTTGTAAATCTTAAGCGAATATTTGGATAATTGAGACAATATTGAGCAAAATTTTTTATTGAATATTTAAAATTGAATATTCGTTAAAAGATTTTCACTAAACTGCTAATTTGGCTTAGCTTCCCGGTTTAGACATTGACGATGCTTCAAGTTAGATGCTTTTAAAAAATAACATTTCCTATTAATGGAATTGAAAACATCTAAGAAAGTCCACGTTTTCGCTATGACTAATGGAAGAAAGCCATTATAATTAAACTACCTAGTTTCATGCAATCATCCACTGTTGCAATTTAGTCAACTCCGATAGCTGCTTTACCTTAGGAGTTACAAAAGTTGTGACTTTTTTGGCAATTTTTAAATGGCCTTTTAAATTGGAATGATTCTTTGTTAGTCTGCTTCGTAGTCTCGTTGTTCAGCAAGTACGAATGCAAACAAAAACGAAAAAAAAACAATTTTTGCTTTTGCAAAAATGTAAACTTCTTAAAACAATTGAGCTCCACATTGTAAAAAGGACATGCACGACCGAAGACTTGTCCTCAGATTGACAATTAAAATGCTGTTTCTGGAAAAACAATGAAAAAAACCCATGAAAAAAGAAAACAATTTTTGACCCAAAAGCACCCATGAAAAGGCTGCCCTAGATTGCTCTAACCATGAAAATAACTTTACCTAGAGTTCCAATTAGGAATCTCGACTGTGTAATTTAATTCAATAAAGGCCCTCCCCACTAGACTTTTCGAGTTTTTTCATAAGTCTTACACCTGGATAAGACTGTGATCAGGTTAATTTATTGAAGAAAATTATTGTTTGATTGCGAAAGGCTTAAGGTTTAATCGACAAAAAAAAATTACTTATGCTGTTTATAGGTTTCAAAATACGGTGTCGATGAATCACTTGAGAGTCACTCGAACCAGACATTTGCAGGATCGGATTGTGATCAAATGCCATCCTCTTGCATATTTAGCCTGACCCAACTAGAACCCTTGTCAAATTACACGGTAGATATTGAAATGCAACTCTTCGGCACCAAACTGCCGCTTCAATTCACAAATCGCATCACTACTCTTAAAGGTAAGCTTTGCAGGCAGTAGACTGGTTCATTTATTGACATTGAGTCTCGAACGTCATGCGTTAGTGATACAAAGCCGTAAGAACAAGAAACTGCCACAGTCGATTTCATATTACCTTGGCTGTCTTGCAAGATCTTGCAAGGTTTTTCTCCGAAAGATCATGGAAGAACTTGCAAACTCTGCCCTGGTTGTTGTGCACATATTTTCAATTGAGCGTGTGGGCTCTTTCTACAATTAGCAGCTGATTTTCTTGCCGTCTTTCCAAACATTGCTCAGCTAAATTGAAGCAAAACTTAGTAGCCAAATCCACATAAGAAGGATTGTGTGATTTCGCGCATATTTTGGAAGTTTTTCGGCCCGAAAATTGTTTGTTCCGGCTATCTGATGATTCTTTTTTTTTTGATCAAATTAGTCTTTTCTTTACAAATTAGTCTTGCTGGTTTGAACTCCATAGGGTAAAGAAATTAAAGTTTCAAGTTGAATACTTTAGTGGTATTGCGTATTTTGCCCTGACTCACCGATTATTCTATTTTTGTTTTCCTCTTCAGAAACTGGAGTGGGCGATGACGGGACAAAACCCTTCATTGTAGTACTGATATGTTTCTCAGTCCTCATTGTGGTCTGTGCCTTGATTGCAGGTGTGGTCTATTGGTACACACGAGACAAAAGGTACACCCTAATTAGTATGCTTAAGCTAACATATCAGATGCGAACCAGTTGACAAACTGACCCTTCTTACCCCTTTTTTGACCCTTATATGTGCTCGTACAAATTTCACTTGATAGAAATCGGAGTTGAAAAAGGCCTGCACGTTGAAAAATATGGGGCAATTAGTTGAGAGTCAACGTAAACGCTTTTTCCACGCTCTTCAAATCCATTGCAATTTTATAATGAAGTTTGAACTGTGACTTGTGTTTATAATTTTCAACATGGGATCTCATGACAGCCACTGTACTTTTCATTGGCAAAAAATGCATAGCAGGACCAGTCCTGAATTACGGTTCAAAAGAACTGAACAAATAGCAACCATCATCATCAGGCTCCTTCGAAGAACAGCCTCCGATAGCAAACAAATCATATACCAAGACGTCCACGAAAGTAAACAGAGCACCACAAAAATCTAAAAGCGAACTTATTTCATTTCCATTTTTAGACATATAGAGTTATTGACGTTTTTATATCCGACAACGTCAACTTTGAATGAACTTTGCAACTTTGCACATTAGGAGTTTAGACAACAAAAACCAACTTTGTAGAAAACCACTGAGAGACAAAGTGAAGGACAAAACACAAAGGACAGAGGGCAAAAACCTGTCTTTACGATGTCATTGAAAATATATGACAACAAAGTCATTGAAACCCGCAACTCACATTTGAACGTTTTGACCTCCATTGAACTATTCAATAATGGAAAGCACGTAAGAAGTTTTATGCAAATAACTGGCGGACCACGCAACAAAAGGAGAAACATATGAAAGCAACAAAAGTATTGAAGACAAACTTTGTCAAAATCAGTGACAAAAATTAGTAAAACGTCCAAACGTTCTTGAAAAGGAGTTGTGTCAATGTGATGAAAACTGTCAGTTTGGATTAAAATTACTCAATAATGTCAAAGACGACTTAATGGAGAGCATTGAGACCTGTTTTTAGTGAGACTAAGTGACGGGTGACAAAGCAACTACAAAAACTCGCAAGATGTTGGAACTTAAAGTTTGCAATTGAAAGAAAAAACTGTGATAAGCTCCAAACATTCGAGAGGTCAATTACACCTACCATCAATGAGAATAAGTGATAGAACAGCAAAAAAAGAGACAAAAGTGGCCAAAATGAAAAAGAAGCTAGTGTTTTTCGAAACCAAGTAGTGTCAAATCGTCGAAACCGTTAGATAATATAAATTTATTTAAAGTGTTGACTTATAGAAAAAACATTTCTAACATTAAAAAAACTAAGACTAAATGAAAGAACGATAAAAGACTAAAAAAACTCAAAAAATTGCTAGTTTAAAACAATTAAAGTCATAATGGTTAAAATCGTTGCCTTTTGTTCAAATAAAAACGACAAATTACCTGTATCTCAACGGAGAGCCATGGAGACCTATCATTAAGGACATTATACAACAAAGCAGCCAAAGTAACTACAAGACGGCCTGAACTCGAAACTTCTCCTATATTTTATGAAGACAACTATCGTAAAAGTCTTTCAAAACCCCTTGTTACCTGCTGAGTGGCTTAAATAACTGCCAATTTGCAGTACTTGAATACAAGCATGACATTTTAAAACGAGTGGTGCAGAAAAAGATGGAGAAAACAAACTCAAAGAGCTGCACATGAAAAACTTTTTGCTCTCAGAAAATAAAAAATCTGTTTAAACACAATTTTCTCGCCTCATTTGAAAGCAATTTGAAAAAAAAAGTCACTCATTCCTCCAGCGTGATTAAAATCTTGACTTCAATTTCACATCTCTTTGACAACAAACGTTGGAAGAAAGTGTGAGCACACCTTAAAAATACTAAAAACCAAGCAGGACAAGTCGTTACCTACAATTCAGGTCTTTTTCATTGACTAAACAAGAAACTTGACTTAGATTGAAATATGAATGGATTGAGATAGATTAAGAAAAACACTAGTGAATAATTCCGATCAAAACGTTTGAAAAACAGCGAACCGAAATGTCCAATTGGAGCGTGCGAACAAAAAACCACTGGTGATAAGACGAATTTTTTTTTCAAACTCTGTTTTCAGTTTCTACTTTTAAAATTGAGTTTAAAAAGCTAAGCTGCCAACCCAGTTTTTGGCTCCACTTCCTGTTTCGGCGTGGCCAAAATCATCACTTTACTTTGACTTCAAAGATCAAGAAGTTGTGCGAGCAGATCTTAATAAAACAATTATTGCATAACAAAGGCAAGTCATTATAGCGAACAAACTTGAACTATATACAAAAAGTGAAAAAAAAACAAAAAATAATCAAAAGTTTCATTTTTGTCATATTTCAAAACAAAATGCCGTGTTGAACCAACTTAACTGTACTCAACTGGTATACAGGTATTCCTTAACTATTAAGTTTCTTTTGACATCCCACTACTTACCTACTGCAGTTAAATCAAAACAATAAGCAGAAAATGGCCAAATTTGTTTAAAAATCGGCAAAAAAACCGGAAAACCTCCAAGTAAGCAAAAAAATATGTCACTTACGAGAAACCGTCAAGCCGCTCTTGAAACAACCCTAAATTTAGAAAATACTATAACCAAATCATTTAAACAAAAAAATGAAAATAAAAACTGTTCTAAAAAGCCGCACCTGAAAAAATGTGGCTCACCCACAGGAAATTGCTCTCAAACCTCAATTTCTAGCACTCTCAAAAACAAAGATCTGAACAAAAACCACTCTCTTTTCGCTCCACACTTCAATTTAGTTCGGCGCCCAATCCACTCAAATAATTTTCATGCTTCAAGATACAATCCAATAAAAATGATTAAAAAAGACACTACTCCAATACTACACTTCGAGTGGCAAAAGAGGTTGTCTCAATACAATTCAAGTTTTTTGAAATGTTAAGAAAGACAGTGCACCAATACAATCCCAATTCTTTGAATTATGAAAAACTGACAAATCATGATTTCCAAAACTCCCCGAGCTTAAATTCAAGCAATTACCGTTATGAATTCTGTTCACACATATATTAGATCTGTTTATATTAATCCAATGAAAACTGGCCCGGGCATTACTTGATCCATACGGAACTTAATATACAATTGGTCGTACTATTATTTAACCCTGGAAAAGCTTCTCCTAGATAGAACTGTAAATGTAATCTTTCAGCCCATCGCAAGAGTACGTGGCATCTGTGTATGACAAAGGAACTGAAGCTGTTTATGACGACTATGGAGCGCCAAAAAAGTTGTACGTAAGGTACGCAAATTGAATGTAATATAGCTAAATATTGAACAAAGATTTCACGATAAAAGTTAAATCGGTCATAGGATTTTTCCGTTCCCCCATATTACATAATAAATCAATATGTAAAAAATACTGCACATGCTTTCGGGGGTGTAACTAAAAATTTTGGTCGCAAGCTGAAAAAATCCTGGTAACAAGAATGATTGAGACCACCAGTTTGTCATTGTATTATTACCCCCGAAATTTTGTTGGTTGGGTTTTTGAACAAATTTAATTGTCAAGCCAACAGGATAAAACAACACGACTATTATTATGTCCTTGAATCATTTCTGTTAATTCTGGTAACAAAAAGTTTGGGTCCTTCGTTGTTCCAACCTCCTGGAAAGATTCATGAACTACAAGGAAGAATGTTTCTGTTGAGCCAATTTGGTGAACCGTTAATTTTACAAAGAGAATCCAAAAAGTTTCTAACAGAGATTTTAAAACTTCTGATTTATCTCTGTTTATTATTCAGCGCGTAGAGTCGCGAAAAAACACAAAAAAAGAACAATTATGATTAATTCATAAGGAAGTTATGGCTGTCGTATGATTTTAGAACTAAATGATTCAAATCTGTAATAATATATTTTAAACCGGGAAGATTTTCTCCGAGATAAAACTGTAAATGTTTCAGCCCAGCGCACGTGGCGCCGGTGTATGAAAAAGGAATTGGAACTGTATACGACGAATACGGATCGCCACAAAAATTGTACGTAATATAACAAAAAACTGCAACAATGATTCTACAGTAAAAGTTGATTTGGTCTCAGAAATAGTTGATACCGCCAAATTGTAATTGTATCATTACTCCCGGAAAATGAAGGCTTGGATATTTCTATTAATTTCATTATAATAAAGCTATAAGGAGAAAAAAACCGATTATAATCCGTGTCCTGTACTACTTGTTTTCGAAACGCCTTGATTAAATTTGTTAAGATAAAAGTGGGGTTGTTGCAACCCCCCCCCCCCGAAATGGCTGTCGAACTTCAATCATAAAATTAAAGGCGGGGTTTTTCTTTTGAGCCAATTTGCTGGACCGCTTTCTACAAAGAACACCCAAACTGGTATAATGGAAAGTAATTGAAAATGACAAACTTTTTAGGAAATAATTTTGAGCCCATTACCTCCAAAGTCCCTTGGCTAACCAAATACCAGAACACATGAAAAGATTAAAGTGTTTCATATGATTCAAAATAAAGGCAGCTTGTGAAACGATGTAGAACGGTAGAACTGAGATCTGAAAAACGTGCTTTCTTAAGTAGATTAAAAAACAGTGACACAAAATTTCCACACCATAAACATGTTCAATTTTCTGTTTATCAGAAAAACCTAATTAACAACAACTGGTTTTTACGCACAATGCTGACTTCTTCGGCTGATTTTTGATAAGATCAGAGTCATAAAACCAGAAAAGCTCAAAACGCTTTAAAATTTGCCAAAATTAGTACTGTGTTTAAAGTTTTGTTGATGATGGCCCCCAATTTGAAAACTGCCCCAATCAATTTGTACCCTCCAACCAATCCAATCAACGATTTGTCTGTTTGGAACTTTTATTTAGTCAATATTTTCGATAATCAGCCGTATCTACTTGATTTGCGTCATCTAATTATTTGCATCTTTGTTTTTGTTTTTAAGAGTTGTTTTTTTCAGAGGTACTGTGAGGCAAACTTTTATAGGAGAGAGTTTTGAACATCAATTGCATGTTTTAGATATTCTAGAATGCTCAAATATGGTCTGAAGATCGGCTGTAGAAAAAAAGACGAAAGCAGTAGTTTCCACTTTTATTAAAAATTTTGGATTATCTTTTATTAAGCTGTAATAAATTATAGTAACGAAACCAAAATTTTTTTCAAAGAACTTGTTGCTCATTTTTGATTGAAACTGGTAGTGGATGATACTTTTAACTGAACTCATAAATTTTTTTTAAACAATTTTTCTAGAACAAAATTGAGTTCCAGAGTGTTTAGCTTATTATGCTGTTTAGATTAATTAATAATACTAAACGCTCACGTTTTTTTAAAATAATTTTTCGTCCAGCTATTTTCAAACCTTTGATTATGATTTTAATTTTTATGACTTTAATTTAATTGTTTTATCGAAACCATTAAGAAATTATAAACCAAACTGGCTTGATTTTGTTCCTTTTTTAAGACAACTCCTTTTATTCGGGCATATTTTGATGGTCTAGATGTCGACTATAGTGCGGTACTCCATATAATATAAGCAACTCGATCTCTCAACTCATTTGTGTGCTTTGCAGGTACAAAGAGGGTGTCTATACAAACCCAGCCCTCGAGTACAAAAACCCGGATATTATTGACGAAGAATTACAATCAAACTACTATGACATGATGATGGCGGCTTATGGAGGAAACATTCCCTCGAATTCCAACTATTTCATTCCAGACGGAGATGAAAGCAAAGATATTATCTATCCAAGTACGCCAGGGTACCTCCCTATGAACGGGGAAAATGAGGAGATTTATCCTTCTACTTCGGGGTATGGGGACTATATTGATCCCAGAACAGATCAAGGAGCGACCGCCCCTGAGCTAGAGGGGACAACTTCTGTTAATGCGGACACCAGATTAGATAGATATGTGAACATGGGAGAAACAGTGCCCTCAGACACGACTGTGAAGGATCTGAGCAAAAGACAAACCAAGTATCACTTTTCGTGCAGGCCAACAAACACGCAACATGGGTCTGGACAATAATACTACCAAAAATATTTTCCGACAAAAAATAAACGAAGTGCTCTTTTGACCTCGTAAAGTCTTCAATTGTTTATATAAATTATTTGTCATGGATAAGATCTATACGCTTGACAAACTTTATAGTTTGATGATTTCAAATTTAGATTAAACAAAAATTCATGAAAATTTTATTTTAGTTAACACTATTATTCTTGATCAATCAACTCACTCCAAGCAAATTGAAAATGAAACTTAAAATTAGCAATGACTTCTATAATATTATAATTTAATATCATTTTTATATGATATTGTTTCTTTTTCGCAAGATTCTCAACTTGTTAAACGAAACAATCCCTGCTGCACTTTCGCGAACGTGTTTTAATGCTATTTGTTCATGTTAATGAATTAGAAGATAATATTTGTGTGTGATGGATGAAAGAGCTCAATTAAATGGCACTAGTCTTTATGAATTAAAATAATCAAAAACGAACAAAAAATTGTTATTATTATACTACGATTCTATAGTATCACGTAATTAATTGACTGAAAGAGACCAATACGCCTAGTAAAACCAATAATCATTAGGGTCCAAAAGTCTAAAATGTTTAGCTTGCAATTGCACGTATTTTATGGTTGTTTCGTTTGATGGTGAGCTCAAAATAAGCCGAAGTAAGAGGAATTCAACAACAAGCCGAAATTTATATAATAGTTATTCCATCTTTCAGAAACTATACATCTTTAACTTTTACAGTCAAGATGGCGTGCTGGGTTATGGATTTTCGCGAGCGGAATAAAAAGCGTTTTTAACTAAGTAGAAAAATTAACTTCTCAAAATGAGAGAATAACAAAATAATATTTTACCGTAGAAATAAGAGATTTACAGGAGAGATCTGATTATTAGATGAAGATGGTTATTTAATTTTGGGGATGGAAAAAGGTTCAAAAATCAGCTGTATATATAACCATTATCAGTGCAAGAAAGTCAAGATATGAAACTAATCTTAGCACCTTGATTTACAGTGGGAGTCGCAAGGGTTACCCAATATGGTTTTCTTCTGCGAATTTCCTAGAAATCAGTTGCATGGGGTACCATAGTTGGTATACCTTTACACTTTTCTAAGAATTCTTCCACATTTCCGGTTGTAGCACAATCATTCAATACATGCTGGAAAGTTTTTTTATCAAATAATCTCACTCTAAGTATAGTTATCTAGATTCAGCAATCTGAACCGAATATTGATTCTAAGCACCATTTCTTGACTATTCTTTTACGTAAACGTTGTGATTATAATTAATTTGCTCCTGTCTTGGTAGTCTGATAAGTTAAACTTTCCTTTTATTAATTCTCACTAAGTTCATGACTATAGTTTGATCGGTATTCTACCACCCCCACTCAGACTTGAGCTGATTGCGTAGAGTCTGTTCCCATGAAAACAGTTCTGAATGTTTCCACCTTCGATACGGGTAAAGATTTCGTGAAGATGTCGGCAGCCATTTTGTCAGTAGGAACGCAATGAATTGGAATAGTCCTATCTTCCGTCTTGTCTCGAATGAAGTGAAATTTTGACTCAATCTGTTTGCTCCTCTTGTGCATGACTGGGTTTTTGGCACAATTTGATACAACTCTGGTTGTCCTCTCCAATTGCTATTGGATGTCTCTGCTGGAAACCAAAATCCTCCAGAAGTTGTTTCAGATACAATGCTTCTTGAACTGCTGCTGCCATGCCCTGACTTTCTGCTTCTGATGAAAAAAGAGCAACTGTGGCCTGCTTCCTGACACCCCAGCTGAGTGCTGCGCCACGTCCGTTAAGCTTGAAGTGATAGCTGGTCGTTGATTTTCTGTCGTTCACATCACCAGACCAGTCTGAATCACTTTCCCACACTAAATCATAACTAGCTTCTGTTGTGTAAGTAATGATTTCTGACCTCGTCTGTTTGGCCAGATACAGAAGTGATACAAACAAGCTTCTGTAGATCCTCTGGTCCAATACTTCATCTCCGTTCTGTGGTGTCTGAAGTTTCAAATTCAAATCAGCTGGAGTTCTTGACGGTTTGCATTGATCCATTTGAAACCGCTCAAGCATTGTTTCGATGTAGCGTTGTAGGTCGACTGTGACATTGCCCTCTTCTCGTCTGATTCTTAGACCCAGAAACCAGTGTAATCTCCATATGAAATGTTGCCTCGAGTGCCTTTTTGACATCGGAGGTCACTGTCATTCTTCTTGATGCTACTATGATGTCGTCAACAGGACCAAGGTGAAGGTGTGACCCTCTGTCTCTGCTCGCGTGAACATGCAATGATCGTTCCTGCTTCTGGTGAACCCCTGTCTCAGTAGGAAGTTTGCCAGTTCCTTATACCAGTTGTTTGCTGCCTGTTTAAAACCATAAATTGATTTATTCAGTCGACATACTAACTTCTCTCCATCTGATCCTTGTTTGACCAACTCCTACGGCTGTTCCAGACACACTTCTTCCTCTATTGGTGAGCGCAGGAAAGCCGTCTTGACATCAAACTGGTGCATCACATGTCCCTGCTTCGCTGATAGTTGAAGTAGAATCCTGAATGTCTCTGGCTTACAAATAGGTGCGAAATTCTCAAAGTAGTCCAGTCCTTCCACTCGTTTGAAGATTTGTGACACATAGCGTGCTTTGTATTTGTCAACTTGACCACTGGGTCCCAATTTCATTTTGTAGACCCATTTTCCGGTATGACGTCCCTGTCTGTGGGTGGTCTCACTAGGTTCCAGGTCTCGTTGTCTTGGAGTGCCTTGACCTCGTCCTTCATTGCCCGGTGCCTCTGGTCCCAATCGTCACTTTGCTTGGTTTTTTAGACTGTTTTGGGTTCCACATAGTCGTTCTCAATCACAGCAAGATGGGTCCTGACTTCTCCAACAAATTGCGTAACATTCCTTGCTCGTTTTCCTCGTCTTGGTTCTGCCCTGTCCGCCTGCTCCAGTGCCTCTTCAAACAAGAAGCCAACTGTCACTGACTGTGAGAAGTCCTCTGTGTCACTGTCTTCCAGTGACTCTGAGTTTCTGAGATTCTCTCTTGTTGCAGTAGATTCTTCATCTAATGCTGCTTCCTCAACATCCGAGGCATCTCGTCTCAATGTCGTGTCTCAAATGTTCAAGCTGTCTCCGTCATGCCATTCCTCTTTTATAGCAGTAGATGTGCCCCATTTCTCTTTGTTGCCATCATCTTGTTGACTGTCATCTGGGTGCCAGATCCCCAATTGCCGTGACCCCTCATCTATTAGTTTGAGCGTCTCTGTGTTGTCAGGGATTGAGCCGACTTCGGACTCCTTGATGATCACATCTCGAACTGCCACCACCTTGCGTATGTTGGTCACGTACACCAGGTATCCGCTGTCTCCTTCAGTGTAACTCAAAAGTTTTCCTTCCGGTGCCTTGGGTTCAAGTTTGCTGACATCTATGTCCCTCTTCCTCATGAAGACTTTGCAACTAAAAATAGATAATTTACTAATTGAGAGCTTATGTTGGATACCTCGCATCAACTCTGTCGGGCATTTTTCTTATCCTCGTCTCACAACCAAGATGCTGATTGATCCTAATTGCTGCTCCCCACATCATCCTGGGAGGACCAGAGTCAATGAGCAAGCATGTTGCCATCTCCAGCAGTGTCCTTTTGAACCTCTCAGCTAACCCGTTCTGTTGTGGCGTCCCTGGTATGGTCTTCTCCTGTAGAATGGCTGAATCTAAACAGTACATCTTGTACTGTTCTGAGAGAAACTCCTTCGCATTGTCTTGTCTCAGCTTCTTGAGAGTCCTCACACTGAGAACAAACTTCTTCAGACTGGCCAGTGCTTCTCTCTTTGCCTTAAGTAAGTCCAGAAACACAAACTTTGTGTACTGGTCTGCAAACACAAAGCAGAACCGGTACCCTGACAGTAACTCTACTCTTCAAGGTCCCATCACGTCTGTGAACAACCTCTCCAGCTTCTCTTCTGCTTGGGTCTCTGCCACTCTTGTTAGTGGAGTCTTTGTAATCTTGGCCAATGCGCACACATTGCACACATCATCGAGATCCCCCACTGTTTCTTTTGCAATTTTGACTGCATCTGCTTGATTCAAATGACGCAATCGTCTGCGCCACTTCCCTGCACTGTCAAGTTTCACGCTGTTGGAATTCATCTTGAATTCTAGAACGCTGCAGGGTAAGTAAAACAAATTGATTTCTTGTGTTAGTTTTACCCGAGTACTTTTCTGGAGTTTCATGCAGCTAATTAATTTCTCGAAAGTGAAGATATATGCCCACTCCGTGCATCTTGAGACTGATAAAAGATCTGAAGAATGGTCAGGAACACACAAAATACTTTTGAGTTCGCATTGGAAATCCCCTTTGTTTGAGGGTATGCTGATCCTCACACAGCCTCTACCCACCACCCTAGAAGCTTCTCCGTTGGGATTTCTGACCACTGATTGAATGGACACAAAGTCCAGGAACGCATCGATGTTCGTCACTATGTGGTCTGTATAACCACTGTCCACTAGCATGCCTGCTGTCATCCACTGGGTAAGAACTTTCCAGTGTTCCTCCTCTGATGAAGCCAATGTTGGACCAATTGCCACTGACTCATAATTGCCTCCATCTCTTTGTCTCTTGCATGCCCTGTCTAGGTGACCTTTCGCACCACACTTGCCGCTTTGTGCTGTCTTCTTCCTCCTTGAGTCATTTGCAAAGTGTCCATGGATCCCACACACAAAGCAGTTTCCTTTCTTGGGTCCCTTCTTGAAATCGCGATTCACTTCCAGTGCCACTGAACCACTTTGTCCCGTTTGCCTCTTTGATGTGCTCTCATGGAAGTTTTGCAGCCTTTTCCTAAACTCTGTGAAGTTCGTTACCACGTTAAAGCTTTCCTGTATAACAAAATGTTCATACCTCATTGGCAGACTATTGAGGACCAATGCGTTGAAGAGAGTCTTTGAGACTGCTTACCCTGCATCTTGTAGCCTTGTGAGCAATTCCTGCCCTCTAATGGAGATGAAAACCAAAACCTCAGAATCCTCGAGCTCTAATCGAGCAAGCTGTGCCACCAAAGTCACCACTCGGCGTCTCCACACTCTGAAATCTCTCTTGCAAAAGCTTCCAAGCCTTTTCTCAATCTCCGACGCCGTCATCTCCACACAGTCATGTCTCATCAGCATGAGGGTTGTTGGATCTAGAGTCAGTCCCAGATGGCACCACACATTGTTCCGTTTCTCCTTGATTTCTGCAACTTCCTTCTCATATGCATCCTTCAGCACCTTGTGGTTCTTCTCATCATTACTCGCCCCATTGGTGCAGGCTCATTGAGTTGCTCTTCTGTCCCATGTAGTGGTTTGTAGAGTCCCTTCGTCCGCATCATTGCCTCAAATCTTGTGCTCCAGTTTGGAAAGTCCTGTGCCTTTCTTGTGTAGGTCAGCAGCTTCACTGTCTTTTGATCCATCGTAATTTGAGCAGGCAAAGCATTTGTGAAAAAAGCTACTAAGCAGAAAAAGTTTATGACTGTCAACAACAAATTAGTTTTGTTCTAGAAATTGGTTTTATGACATACAAAATTGCTGGGCCCATAACCTGTTGGGCTTTGGGTTTTCGCAAGCGGAATACAACGCGTTTTTAAATAAGTAGGAAAATTATTTTCTCAAAATGAGAGAATAAACAAAATGATGTTTTACAGTAGAATTTAGAGATTTACAGAGATATCTGATTATTAGATCAAGATGGTGATTTAAATTTGGGGATGGAAAAAGGCTCAAAAATCAGCTGTGTATATACCCATTATCAGTGCAAGAAAGTCAAGATACAAAACTAATCTTAGCACAATGTTTTACAGTGAGGTTCGCAAGGGTTACCCAATATGGTTTGCTTCTGCAAATTTCCTAGGAATCAGTCGCATTGTGTACCATAGACGGTATGCATTTACACTTTTCTAAGAATTCGTTGGCATTTCCGGTGGTATTATAATCATTCAATACATGCTGGGAAGATTTTACGTCAAATAATCTAACACTAAGAAAAATTATCTAGATTCAGCAATCTGAACCGAATATTGATTCAAAGCACCATTTCTTGACACGATTCATCTATGTAAACTTTGTGATTAAAATAAATTTGCTCCTGTCTTGGTAATCGGGTAAGTTAAACTTTTTTTCTATTAATTCTCACTCAGTTCATGACTATAGTTTGATCGATATTCTAACATTGCGCATAGTTTTTAAATAGGTCATTTATTTTTGAAGGTATTGATAGTCCCGCTGTCCATGGCCATGCCTCTCATTCACTGTTGCCTGAAATCTGGAAACCATAAATATTATCCATTAATGGTCATTCGTCATAACGAGTTGTATTAAAAGACTGAAATGCTGAACTTGCTTATTAACAGCTAAAATTAGATGCAGTTGCAAATAATAAACAAGGAGGCTCGTTAATGTGCGTTCGCACATTAAGTTCCGACCCCGCTCATCTACAATTTTCACTTAATTGTCTACCAAGTGAGGAAGAGATAAAAAAAATTAACATATCAACATATCGTTCATCAAACTACTAAAAGAATAAAACAATCTACTCTAGAGGGCCTATGAGACCATGAGACTTGTGGCTACCATAATATGACTACCAGAACAGACTGCAATAAAAATCAAATATTTACAAATATTAATTACGGCCAAAACTCCTTGTCCATTTTTGTAAACCACCAACAACCAAATAAAAATGGTATCAGATAAAATTTATACTCAGAAGATTAACCGGCACTTTTTTGGAACGAAATATGGTATTTTCCTCAATGCGACGTGGCAACAATTCGACTAGAAATGAGCAAAAGGGGCAAAGTATATTAAAACATTGCTTTTTTTAAAAAAAGAATTAAATTCTAACTGATTAGAAACATTACGCATCAAATGAAACCATTGAGAGAGTCTTTTATACCTCAATAGAGATCGACTGAGGCCTTTCATTATCCAAGATATATCATACGACTACAAAAAGAACAACAAATACAGGCAAAATTTGCACGAAAAATTATGCACGAAAACGATGTTCCCCTATCAATTAAATAATAAGGTGATCACTAAAAACAATAAAAACCTTCGTTTGCATTTATTGCAGGTGACAAAATTTGTGCGTCAAATGACGCCCATTACTAAGATACTGCGAAAAGAAAACAAAAAAAAGGAGCAAATTTGCAAAAAAATCACGAAAATTGGTTTTTTGAAAATTGGTCGTTCCAAGAGGAAAGACCATTTGAGGAAAATAAAACCGTTATGAAAAGCAAATTGTATTTCAAAGGATAAAAGATTTGACTTTTAAATAGAGATGCTTAGCGACAATTTAACAGAAAGGAAATTGGCAGATCTCAATAATCTATCTCCTTGTTTATTAAAAACAAATATTTTCAAAATTCATAGCCAGCAAAAGCTTTCGACTAAAAGAGTAGACAGTTTGTCTTGCAACTACTCTGAAAACTAATTGCAACTGTTATTAATGAGACTAAATTATAAGACTATAAAATAACATTAAATACAAGCTGAACTAATAAGTTTCAAAAATAACTTTATGAAACCACAGTTTTGAAGCCATTAAATTTATAAGATATTAACCGCGAGAATATAACATCTTCATTTGCGTCTCCTTTGATCACCATAACATCTTTTTGAAAAACGGCTATCACAAAATGACAACAAAAGAACCACAAAAACTGAAAAGAATCTAAACTTCAGAAAATTCTTCTGAAACAAATTGTCCAAGCCCTGAAGACATCATTTTAAAAGTTTAAACAACAGAAAAATTATTGTTTAAATCAACAAAATATTAAACTGAGCTCTAAATAATGAGGTTAATTTACGAAAATGATACAACATTGTAAAATACGAAAAAAAAGGACAAAATACTCAAAACAGAACAAAAATGGATAAGTTGAATAATACTATTACACTTTTTTTTAGAAATTTATTTCGAAAGTCAAAACAATCATTTGTTATTTACCGATATCAGTTATTTAAGTTCAATTGTTTATCTATAGTTGGCCTTGAGACCTTTAATTACACAATATTTGGCATATGACAACAAAAATTAACAACAAATAACGGGCAAAAATATAAAACTCTATCAATTTCTACAAGAGAATGGTGCCGCAGCCCTTCAAGCATTATGTTATAAAAACAAAAATTAAGTTCATTTTCAAATGTTGTAAAGTTTTTTCAGTTAGATTGTTAAATATTGTGACAAATTACAAAAAAAAACAAAAACAACAGCAAAAATGGGCAATTATGGGCAACAGCAAAAATGGGCAAAATCAGAAAGTTCTGTATGAAAACTTGTAGTATCAATAGCAAGAAAACCTTCTGTTAAAACAATCTTCCACAAAGTTAGTTTTTATTCCATAAGGAGGAAAAGTTTACCTGTATTTACTGACAATAAGGAAGATTTTGACTGAAATCATATAAAAAATTTACAAATTCAAAAAATCACAGAAGTTTCCTTTAAACAAACACATTCAAAAACAAAAGAGACATTAGGTAACAACTGAATGAATAGGGGAGGTTCTCTTGCACCAGACTGCCAAAAGAATAACAATTGAAGACAAAACTCAAAAACTCAGTTAAATTTTACTAAAACTCTTTCTCAAAGCCATAAAAACCCTTTGGTTCTCTGAAAACAAACTGTATCTACATTCGGCCTCAAATTTACGTAAATCGGACCTGTCATTAACGGAGCCGTGGATAAAAATATTGTCAGTAATTAACATTAAAAGAACAAAAGCAAAATATTTTGAAAAAAGGCAGCATCAAAATAAAAACCAAAAAGTCTCTGATTCTAAGAGTCCACGATATTATCGAACCTCTCCCCAATTTTGTCGCCCGCCCAGCAAAGCGACCAAGTGTTCCAAATATTTGCGAATTAGACAAATTGTTTTGTGGAATTCTTCAAAAAAAATGTATTTTGTATAATTATCGAGTTAAATCTGCAAAAAACGGCAAAGTTTTAATTCCAGAAGAATTTCATACGGCACCTAACTGCAACTAGCGCTCTTTTTGAGATTAGGGAGCCTGTGTTAAGGTCACTAAGTCCGGCAAACTTTAACAAAGTGGACAAAAAAAGCATATTTTGTGCCATTTTTGATGAAAAAACTTTGAATTTTGAAAGTTTCATCAAAAATGTTAGCCAAAAAAACTTCAATCAAACAGTTCAGCAACGTTCTTCTATCTCTAACGGTAACAACAACACTCTTCCGTTAAAAATTAAAACTTATTTTGAATTATATTAGCGAAATTGTACCAATTTTTAGCAAAAATTACTGAAAATGTGAACAAAAACAGTCGAATGTTCACAAAATTTTAAACCTCGGTCGGCCAAAATTGACTGAACAAAAAAAACCAGTTGAGTATATAGTTCCTCCCTTCCCACTAAAGTGGGGGTCGGAACAATGAAGATGTTGATTTCGTCATTTCAGGATTTAGAAGCAGCTGTGGTCTTAATTCAGCGCCAGTGCCTTCATCAGATATCAAAATTAAAATTTATCTTTATATAACATAACATCAATTCATTGCCAGCAAAGCAAACTAAAAATGGACCCCAAAAACAAAACAACTGCTAGACCGTCATGATAGTAATAAAAAAACAACTAGTCAACAAATTCTCACAACCCAATTCAAATTATCTTGATCTCTCGAAAACGCATAGAGCAAAAACAAAGTGCGGGATTTCGGTTTTAAAAAAACAAATGGAGCAAATTAAACTTTATTCACGCGGTACAATAAACCTCCTATAGTTTTCATTTTATATCTTTTCAATCTAGTTTTAAAAAATTCGAATTTTGATAGGATAATAATGACATAATCGATGCGCAGAATGAAAACTGCCCCATGATCAAAAAATTTAATTTTAAACAACTGTAATTGAATGAAACACACGGCTTGCATAATTTTTTAAGCAAAATTTATAGGTCCTGTTGCATTTTTAATGTTATTTTCTTCTTGGTAGATTTCCGCATATCGTACTTTTCCATCAATTGAATTTGGCATGATTTTTGTTGCTCTTTAAGCCACTGAAATCTTTTGTGACCAATGTCTAAAAAGACAAATTTCAACATTATTTTACCGTTTTGTGGAAAAGAGTGGGAAAATTTCATAACCATTTAGCCCCATTTAGGTGTCATATAACATTTTCCACATGGGAAGATAGCTACGCTAAACGTGGCTACAAGTTACTTATATCTAATAAAGAGGCTTACAATTTTTAACTAGTATCCACAGATACAGGTAGCCAGTTCCACGATTTTGGACATGTGATTAGCCTACAACTTTTTTACCAAATTTTACTAGTAACTAAGTGAGACAAATTTCAAAACTTGAATTCTCGTGGCCATTACTTTGGTTACTTGCAAAACTGCTAATTTCCTTCCTAATCCCCAATTAGTATCGAGAGACACCTATCAAGCGATCTTTCGTTTTGATCTAATTGACAACATTGGTTTTAAGATACTTCAATGGTGGCAAAGGTGACGACTAGAAACTACCGACTTATGGCGAGATTACTGACTATATATATATATATATATATATATATATATATATATATATATATAATGGCGAGATTACTGACTAATATATATATATATATATATATATATATATATATATATACATATATATGTATATATATATATATATATATATATATATTAGTCAGTAATCTCGCCATAAGTCGGTAGTTTCTAGTCGTCAACTTTGCCACCGTTGAAGTATCTTAAAATCAATATATATAGATATACACACATACATTTTCTTCGTTTTCTCTTTGAGGAAGTTGGAACATATATTTTTTTCGGTAAAACACAGAACACAGAGATGAAATCTTCACGAGGAAAAAACAAAACTAGCTCGCTTTTAAAGCCCCAGAACTTGCAATTCTCAGTGTTCTATTTTATTGAAATCTTAGAAACCTCGTTTTTTGAAAATTTAAATTGGTCGGTCAACACATATGCAAAACATAATAAAAATTTGGATCTTTTCCGTTTGTGCCCCCCCCCAGTACGTTATGCGCCCCCCCCCCAGTTACAGAGCACGTGCCATTACATAGTAAATCACTATGTAAAAAAATTGCACGTGCGTCTGGGGGGTGCAAATAATATGCGCCCACTAAGCTGGGGGGGGGGGCACAAACGGAAAAGATCCACAAATTTATATAAAATGGAGCACTAGTAAATTGTAAGGAACGCCAAAGAAATTTTGATAAAATAGGAACACTTGACTAAATATTACTGTGAAGCGGTTAAATCTTTGAATTCGGTCGCAAAACTAAGCGTTTTTGAACTCTTTCTTAGTAACGTGCTATAAAACAACATAAAATTTGTAACTGGGGGTCATAAAAAACACTGGGGGGACAGAATAGATGTCGTGGTCGATAACACGGGTCAAAGAATTCAATAAGTTGAATTTTAAATTAAATTTTGAACTGAAAGTATACAAAAATTAGCTTGTATTTATAGTGGTTATCTATGCGAAAATATACAGAGAATATTTAGATTAGCTAAAAATATTTTACATGATTGGCATGTGAATAGATCTTAACTCCGAATCCCGGAGGTGATATTCTATTTTCATCAACATTTCATGAGAATCATATATGGCTTGGGTACAATCGAGTTCATTAGTTGGAGGTCGGTGGATGTTAGAATCAGGTTTCTGTTGGTGAGAGAATTTACTTCTGACTTATGATTGATAGGTCAATAAGATAATGATAGCGCCAAAACAAAATTAGAATTGAGTTTAGTTTTGTAGCCATTACTTATCGACACAGCAATAAAGTTCGTCAGGTAATTTCTTCTTTCGTTCTTTGAAACTTTAATAAAACTTCTAAGTTTCTTGATGTTTCATTGAAACCATCACATCCTCCCTCCTTTTTTAAGCAAGTTTGTGGGTATAGGTTCTCCAAATCTGTCAGGTTGTTTTCCGTTCCTGGTTGATGTTCGTGAAGGCTCTGAGGTTTCGGGTTGTTGGTGCTCTGCAGTTGATGTGGCTGCAGAAGCTTCATCTTGATGTGAAGGTCCCACATCTGTGTTCTGAGGTTGTAGTACTGATTGATATATGGTCTCTTCCACTGCTGGTTCAGTTTTCACATTGTCCTCGTCTAGTCTCGCAATTTGGTTGTCGCTCACTAGAATAGT
Source organism: Convolutriloba macropyga (assembly GCF_964194025.1). NCBI lineage: Eukaryota > Metazoa > Xenacoelomorpha > Acoela > Convolutidae > Convolutriloba > Convolutriloba macropyga. The sequence goes on along the minus strand of NC_134471.1, from coordinate 13,918,119 downwards.
CCGTGCTGAGTTTTCAGGCTGTATGAAAGATGTGTTCAAGCCCTTCCTGATGATGAAGGTAGCAGGAACTGTCTTTGTGTTTCGTTGGCCTTGAATAGAATGGGTTCGCACATGTCGAAATCTGCTATTGCTGGTAGTCTCACTCTGCGTCCCAACAAGAGTTCAACTGGAGTTTTGCTCCTCGTCTTTGAAGTGTTGCGATGTGTCATCAGTGCCCTCTGCAGGAATGCTCCAAATGACACATTAAGGTTGGGACTCCACGCTTGAAGTGCCCGCTTCACTGTCTCAACTGCTCTTTCAGCTAGTCCATTAGCTCTTGGATGATAGAGGGGTGATTCTATTTTCTTAGTTCCCAGTGATTCACACCACTGTTTAAGGTCACCACTTACAAATTCAGGACCATTATCAGAAACTAAAGTTTTTGGTATTCCGAATCTTGCAAAGATTTGACTAAGATATATTTTAACTGTTTCTGATGTTCTATTTCCCGCGGGGAAGGCTTCTATCCAACCAGAACCCGCGTCAACAATTACTAATATATTGCCTTGGTCCTTAACATAACCCCAGTCCATGTGGAGCCGTTCCCAAACGTCGGCTTCTGGCCACGTAGAGACTGTTTTTCCCAGGCTAGGCCTGTTCAATTGACAATTCTTACATTTACTAACAAAGTGTTGAACGTCTTGGGTAATGCCAGGCCACCAAGCTATCATTCTGACTGATGCCTCAGTTGCATTCTTTCCGGGATGTGTCTCATGCGCTTTTGCCAAAACCAAGTGTCGTAGTTTGGGTGGAATGAAAGGAACAACACCTCTGAAGATGATTCCATTATGTAAAGTAAGTGCATCTTTCTTTTGTTCGAATCCTTTTTCCGCTTCTGAACATTGTTTTCAATTGCCGCTTTAGATTCGTTTCATTATGTCCTGGAAGAGTCTGTTTGTTCCAAGTTCAGTTTTGATTTCTGCTTGGGTCACCAAATCACTCTGAGCGAAGTAGATGTTATTGATTGCGAAGCACACTCGATCGTTGTCGGATTCGTCTTCGTCAAAATCCATTCTGCTCAAAGCATCTGCATGGGGTATCTGCTCCCCTGGTGTGTACTTCAACTCATAGTCGAAGCCCATTAGAGCTATTGTGATTCTCGCTGATGCTGTCTTCGGGATCTCCTCGTCTGGTGCAAAGAGATATTTGAGTGGTTTGTGGTCAGTCTGTAGGGTAAATCGTCTTCCAAGAAGGAATTGCTTCAATCTTGTGACCACAAAGACATTTGCCAGTGCTTCCCGCTCTATGTTCGAGTAGTTTTGCTCCGCTGGAGTCAATTTTCTCGATACATATATGACTGGATGTCCTTCTTGCGAAAGAACCCTGCCAATGGCTTTTTCAGAGGCGTCAGTAGTAACTGTTGCTTCTTTTTGTAGACTATATGGCTGTACTAGTGGGTTAGCACATAATTCATTTTTTATGTCCTCAAAGGCTTTTTGTTGCATTTTGCCCCATGAGAAATCGCTATTTCTCATGTTATTTAAGGGTAGCATTTTTGTTGCAAAATCAGGAATCATTCTTCCGTAAAAATTAGCTAGCCCAACAAGCGATTCGAGTTGTTTATTGTTAGTTGGTGCTTTTGCAATTTCTATTTTTTCAACATGTTTGGGATCTGGTGCTATTCCCTCCTTTGAAATGGAGTATCCCAAAAAACTAACGCTATCGACTGGTTTTGAGTTAGATTTTTTCTCATTAATAGTAAAAAGTTTCTCACGTAGTCGACTCTTGACTGCAAGCATTCTCTTGTCGAACTGCTCCTTGGTAGTTCCATACACCAATACATCGTCTTGAAAGATCACAACACCTTTGATTCCTTTGAGTGTTGATGCTATGCAATTCTGGAAGATTGAAGAAGAGTTTTTCAATCCCTGAGGTAGTCGGCACATCTTGAACAGTCCCTGAGATGTGTTGATTGTGCATATATCTTTTGCTTCTTCGTCAAGTTCAATTTGATAGTAGGCATCTGAGAGGTCAATTTTGCCAAAGTATGAAGCCCCATGTAGGTTATGGAAAATCGTCTCCATGTCTGGTATTGGGTAGTCCTCATCCATGACCTTTCCATTGATGTGCACTTTCAAATCCACGCAAAGTCTCAGTTCTCCACTCTTTTTTCTCTGCCACACCACTGGAGATGCATTAGTGACTCCTCCTGGCTGTACCGGTTCAAGGATGCCTTGTCTGACCATTTGTTCCAGCTTCTCTGTGACCTTGTCTTGAAGAGGTAGAGGTATTTTTCTGGCTTTGCAGAACATTGGCTGTGTTCCTGGTATCAACTTCACATGAGCTTTGTAACCCTTCACAGCAGGTAGGTGCTCGGCTGTTATGTTGTTCACGCCGTGCTTGGGTAGAAGGTCTCTACCAAGTAGTCCAAATTCTTTATCAGACTGCACAACTGCAAGTTGTTTTTGAGTGAGCCTGCTTCCTTTCCACTCAACGTCACAAGTAAGTGACCCCAGAAGCGTTAATTGATGACCATCATAAGCTTCGAGATGTCTTATCTTACCATCCAACTGAGGTTTACCAAGCTCAGTCCATATTTTTGATGATATCACTGTGCTATCTGCACCTGTGTCTACCTGCATTTTTACTTTGCAGTTATTTATTGAGATGTATTCCCATGTCACAGAAATGCTAAAGATTTGTTCTTTAGTATAAAACATTCCCATCTCCGATGCTGGAGATGCTTGCTCTGAAGAAACATTTTCTTCTTCGCAAAAGTTATTCTGTTTATTGTACTTACCTGAATTTGGTTGGGTTTGCTTCTACACATTTTTGAGAAGTGTCCCACCTTTTCACAGGTGTTGCATTTCTTACTTAGCGCTGGACAAGGTCTACTAGAGTGTGGCTTACCTCCACACCTAGTGCACATGTTGCAGTTTCTATTAGCCGTAATTTTTTCATTTGGTTTTCGAAAGGTCTCTTTGAAGTTGAACCCAACTTCTTCTTTCACCGTAAAGGGCTTATTACCTGATGAAGAACTTGCAAAAGCCATTGCTTGACTTCTGAACTGTAAGCTCTCGGTCATTTCAGTAACCGACATTGCTGGTTTTGCTTTAATACCGTCTAGTAGTCTAAGTTTTGCTTCAGGGTCCCTCAAACCTGAGATAAACTTTATTTTTACCAACTCCTCTTCGGGGTTGGCCACTGTTTTCAATTTTTCGAAGTCACAATAGCGTACTTCTTCTCTAAGACGTGCTAGGAAGTCGTCGTCTGACTCCCCTACACCTTGTATAACGGACAGAAATTTAGCCTTTTCTGCCGTTACTACTCTCTCTTTAGGAGAAATATAGTTTTGAATCGCCAATCTGATGTCTTTATACGGAGTGTCTATTAAATTCCTAGGACTCATTAAGCTCCTAAGTTTAATAATTGCATCCTGCCCGCACATACTAAGAAAGAGATTGGTTACCTGTATGTCCTGTACAGTACCATCGGTGTTGACCTTGTCCTCTTTCTTCTCTGCGCGACATTTCGCCACAAAAGACATAATCCACGCAGTAGCTGATTCTGCATTCTGTAGATCCAAAATTTGTCTGTCTGTAGCTGGTCTGGACACCATTGTCGTGGTCGATAACACGGGTCAAAGAATTCAATAAGTTGAATTTTAAATTAAATTTTGAACTGAAAATATACAAAAATTAGCTTGTATTTATAGTGGTTATCTATGCGAAAATATACAGAGAAAATTTAGATTAGCTAAAAATATTTTACATGATTGGCATGTGAATAGATCTTAACTCCGAATCCCTGAGGTCATATTCTATTTTCATCAACATTTCATGAGAATCATATATGGCTTGGGTACAATCGAGTTCATTAGTTGGAGGTCGGTGGATGTTAGAATCAGGTTTCTGTTGGTGGGAGAATTTACTTCTGACATATGATTGATAGGTCAATAAGATAATGATAGCGCCAAAACAAAATTAGAATTGAGTTTAGTTTTGTAGCCATTACTTATCGACACAGCAATAAAGTTCGTCAGGTAAGTTCTTCTTTCGTTCTTTGAAACTTTAATAAAACTTCTAAGTTTCTTGATGTTTCATTGAAACCATCACAATAGATCCAAAAATTTTTAACTCATTGATTTGAATCCCCCATATGAGGGTGGTATTTTTTGGATCTTTTCCGTTTGTGCCCTCCCAGCTTAGTGGGTGTATATTATTTGCACCCGCGACGCACGTGCTAAATTTGAGCATAATGATAACTATGCTTAGTGATTACTATGCTTAGTGATACTATGCATAATGATTAGTTCTATATAATGAAACGTGCTCTCTACCTGGGGGTGCATAACGTACTGTTGGAACAAATGGAATAGATCCTATTTTTAAGCACATGTGAACAATTTTCGGGTCTTTCCCATTATAGCCCCTCCCCCAGCTTAGTGGCCAGATAACCTATAGCCCCCCAAACATGTTAATTATACCGTAATGGGGGGGGCTATAATTTCATGGGGGGCTATAATGGGAAAGACCTCAAATTTCCAATACTAACAGCTTTTCTTGCAGCATAGATTTAAAATGATTTTTTTTGTTTTAACCCCCTCCCTTCTTACACTTGTTTATCAATTCATGCTATCCCCTCTATGTTCGCTTGTCTGCGTGGTGTATGTGTGGCATGACTATTATGTCTGCGTGTATCCACACATGTGCGTGTTTGTGTGCGTGTTTGTGTTTGTGTGTGTGTGTTTGTATATGTATGAGTCCGTGATAAATTTTCATTATTTTCGTGTTCAATTTCGTGTTTATATATTTGACAAGTCTATTTGACTTCTGATTTATGAAAATGCAGCAACTCCTGTTTTGGGGAATGGGGTTTTCTTTTCACGTTGGCGGTAACCCAAGTTGGCGGGATCTCTTGTGTTCACGTGCGACTTCTGACGCTTGACTTCGTGAAATTGTTCTCAGCTAATCGAATTGTTGGACAATAAAAGTGAGTTTTTCAAGCGTGAGACAAAGTTGACAAAATTTTGGACAAATTTCTCAACCTTAAACTACGAATACATAACCTTGACAAAGAAAATTTTGCGATTTGACATGGATTCATTCAAGAAGATAGATTTGAGGTAACATTCGTTAAATAGTTCAATCGTCTATGTAATGCTCAATAGGTTAGCTGACCCAGAACCACGAGAGGTGGAGCAGCGGGAAGGTTCAAAAAACATGATTGTGCCCTAATCATGTACAGCTATAGCTATCCATAACCCATAACGCGTTAAATGCCGCTTATATAGTAAGTCCCATAAAGTTCGAAAAACTCGCAAACGAAGCGAACGTTCGAAAAACTCTGAGCCATGCTAATGAGCATCTTTTGGCCAGATATCTGCATGTTTTAAAATTGAACTTTGACCTTTCAAACGTTCGATAGCGTCTCGCTAATTACTATAAGTGTCTCGCTAAGTGTCTGTCTCATAACGTTGGAATACTCGAAGGTTCGAAAACGTCAAACGTGCAATTGAGCAAGCAAATGAAAAATGTATGCAGCGCTCTTCTTGAAAAGTTCATTTGTGGGACACGCTTGAAAAGTAAATTTATGGGACACGCTATAAAACCTTCAATTTTTCAGCAATCATTTTGCAAATGACGTGACTGACGATCATGTAACTACGACTGGGATTGAAATTGAAAGAACACGAGACGGAAAGGGAAAGCCAGCACCAGTTAAGAAACACGTGTCGTGGGACCCAAATCTTGAGAGCCAGTGGAAGAAGCAGGAGGAAGCTCTTGTCCAGGTGGGTACCTTTGCATGGATGTACATTTGGGTTTTGGATAATGGGTAACAAGACCCAATTAAGAGGGGGAACGTATCTGGGAATTTGCTGCGAGTCGAAAACTGACGTTAAGGGGTCAAAGTAAGAATTTTTTAGCTCTTTGAACACGTGGCGCGTGATCGGGTGTTAATAGACTGCGCACTTGGAGTGTACCTACCCTACAGAAACGGACTGAGCAGGGCAGATTGGAAGTTCTGTAAACTCATGTTCCACAAGTCTCAGGACCCTGAGTACCTGTGGAAATACGATAAGGAGCATCAAAGATCTGTCAAGGAGCAAGGCGCGATTGTGGCTGGGATTAACAGTACAGATTCTGTACTGAATCTGATCTACGATGCCATCAGTGAAAGGAAAAAAATTGATAGCAAAAACAAAAAAAAGTGGAACAACTGCACTTGCATACCTTAACCAAACCATTGAGGTCATTTGATTCACTTTTATTGCTACTGTTTAAGTAACGAGTGGAGATAAACGAATCAATATTTGGATTTACCGATAAATTTTAGATAAAAAAAGTGAAAATGGTAAAAAAAAAAAAGTGGGAAAAGATTGCTATCAAATTCTTGCAATATAGAGATGTAAAGTTCAAGCTACCAGAATGTCAGTCTATATCTCCGGACAGACCTACATCTACTTGCTCAACATCTTGCCTCTGGAGCTGAGGAAGAATCTCAAAGAGCCACAGGTTCCGCTGTCGCCAGAGTTTCTGAAGGAGTTTTCGGCACTCGTGAACAAAGATTTGAGTTGTAATCAATTTTGAATAAATTTTAGATACATTTTTGTTTTCATATCACGTGTATCCAACTAGATCGAGGTCATCACGTACTCGAATTTTGCCATTTTCATAATTCTAAAATCTTAGATGGCAGTACAATGTCTTCCTGCAGACCAGACGTTAAATAGTTTTCAAAAAAGTGTACGGATCCTCGATTTCTGTCCGTCACCCCCTCACCCGGCCGCGCTGCGCTCCACTAACGGCTCTTCTATTAAGCTAAAGCTAGCCCCACTGAACCGTAGCTAGCTACCGACGGTGTCAATCGCTCAGCGGTCGCTTGAGAGCAAATCGCCCGACGTTATGTTTAACGTTTCCGAACGCTCTCATTAGAAATGGGTAATCTATTGTGGTTCTGAAATTGGATATCCCAAGCAAATAATTCAATCAAATATGCTTTATAGAAGCTCTCTTTGCACACCCAACGTCTTGGTAATTTGTGTTAACCTTTATATAGATAAATATAAATTGCGACGATATGAGCTCAATTTTGCCCAAATGTGACGTAGAAGCTTTTATGTCCTCGGTGAAGCATAACGAATCAGATCTCTCAAAACTGCGTATTAAAGGGTTAAATCGAACACACTAGCATGTTGAAATGTTTGATAATCAATCAAAAGATAATGGGTTGCTTGGATTGAAGCAAATAAAAAATCAAACTACCAAGCTAATAAAGAACAACCAATCGAAAAAAGTAAACATCAAACTTTCAACCTTTGGCTGAAAGTCATTGAAACTGATAACAAATTAACCGTTAGTGCCAGAACAGCAGTTTATATCTAGAATTTGAGTTATGATAAATTCAAATTAGTTTAGTTAAACATCTCAAGAAAGCAACATTAAATTGAATAATTCTGATAGGGGACTTCAATCGATTTTTTTCAAGAAACCTCTCTCCTTTGGATCTATTCTATTTCGGGGCCCCAGCTTAGTGGGATTATATATTTTATGATCCCCAGGCCCACGTGCAATATGTTTAGATAGTAAAGGGGGGTCCTAAAAACACAAGGCCGAAACAGAATAAATCTGAAATTTAAGTACAGTTTTGATAATGCGAAAGACAGTTGGAACAAGTTCCAGAATTTCGTACTTTTTTATAATCTTCAATAATGTAAATTTAAAGTTATAACAACAACAAAAACGTTTGGTTAAATATTTACATTTTCAAAATCGGCTCGTAAATATATGAATAGTTTGGTCTTTAGGAGTTTTTGAAGTATAAAGACCAAACTATTCATATATTTATTAGGCGATTTTGAAAATGTAAATATTTAACCAAACGTTTGTTGTGACACAAATTGCATGAACGAATGAACAAAAAGTGTCTGTGACGTCATATGGTCGTAACAAAAATCATGACCATAAAAAACCAAGAGAAGGCCAATAATCGCCACAGCTATCGCTGTGCGGCTATTAAAAAACTAAAAATAAATTTAAAGGAAAAACTAAGCATCGAAATAGTCAAACTGCTTGAACGTGTTCCAATAGATAGACAGGTAAGTTCCAGAATTTAGTACTTTTTCAATCTTTAAAAATGTAAATTCAAAATTCTGGAACTTACCTGTCTATCTATTGGAACACGTTCATGCAGTTTGACTATTTCGATGCTTAGTTTTTCCTTTAAATTTATTTTTAGTTTTTTAATAGCCGCACAGCGATAGCTGTGGCGATTATTGGCCTTCTCTTGGTTTTTTTTGGTCATGATTTTTGTTACGACCATATGACGTCACAGACACTTTTTGTTTTTTCGTTCATGCAATTTGTGTGACGTTCTTGCATGTGTGACGTCATTTTTCACTCTTAGTGGAGCGAGTTTTTTTTGTTCATGCGCGTGATTAAATTTTTGGTCACACTTGACTTACCTCACTCTCAAAAATGACTTCCTCAATTTGAAAATGACTTTTATTTACTTTAAATCAAGGAGATAAGGTCAAATGGGTGTGTGTCATTCTAAATGAAGGTTATTTGAGATCAGCAAATAGAGGCAGCAATAACTTATACAGATTTTTAATCAAAATATAACAGATCAGCCTTCAATGAAAAGAAGAATTTTTTTGGTCTGTCTTTTTTACTGTTTTTTTTCAGACTGCCGATCTACGAATCTATTGCGGCTATTTTCTGGCAATCTACCAGCTATGTTTTCTTTTCGGATTTCAATTGGTAAATTATTCCACTTTCTAGAAAAATTTCTGATCAGTGACCTGTCACTCCATTTGGATTGGCACTTATTCTTTGATTTCCCGACTGCTCTCTTTATATTGTGAGAGGAGGTTAAAAAATTTAAGAAGACAAACTTTTTAAATGAAAAGCTCTGCTGGTAAAGTTTTTGCGGGGGTGGCAAAGCTTTATTCCCCAGTTTATTAGTCGATTAACTCTCTGATTAACTCTCAATTTTTGTGTAAATTGCACTTTCATGTCTAGACTTTAATTCGTTCATCTCCAGACTACTGTGAGTTTACGAGACTTTCGTGAGCTCATCAGACTTTCGTGAGTTGATGTACAGACTTCCGTGCATTCATGTTTAGATTTTTGTATGTGCACCATACGATTGTACATTCCCCAGACTCTCGTTCATTCATCAGATTTCATGTCCAGACCTTTGTGTGGAGACTTTTTGCGTTTGGTCTTTTTAGGATATTTCGGTTGTGTTCAATTTTGGAAATCGTTTTTCAATCGGGTTAAGAAAATGTTGAAATTGAACATAAATTGGTGTAGAGTATCCTCAGTGTACCTGGTCTGAAAAAAAAACAAATTTTTAGGAATCTATTCTGTCCCCCCCCCCCCCCCCCCCCCCCTGTTTTTAATACCCCCAGTTACAAATTGTATGTTATATAGCACGTTGCTATGTAAGAAAATAGCACGTGCGCCTGGGGCCATAAAAAATCTATGCTCACTAAGCTGGGGGGGGGGCAGAATAGATCCATTTTTAGTGTATAGCTTGCCTAAGAAAGAAAGTTAGTTTGTCATAAGCAACCTTAGACTTTTTCGCATTAATAGTTTTAACGGAACTAAAAGTTGTTCCCGAACGCAGTATGGGGTACCTATACTTAATGTAATTGGCATTCACCAGACTTTCGCGCGTTCGTTTTCTGCCTGGACATATTTGCCTCCGTCTGGGACCTCAACCTGGGTGTTGCCCTTTTCCAAGCTTAGGCGCATAACTCTTAATCCTAGCTCCCGAAATCCTAACTCAAGATCACCCAGGGGGGGGGGGGAACGATTTTGCCATCGATCATTGCAATAATTAATCATCATTGCAATAATTGGCACATGCTTAATTGGCTTCTATCGTTGTCAATCCAAATGACAATGAAGAAAAAATGCAATTAAAGAATGATTACATTTCGCTCGATATTTCGAACAGACGTCATTGACGGGCTTCAAATTGAGCATAAGATTTCACACAATGAGCGAGTTATTAGTGGAAATGCTTCAAAATTTTCCACAATTAAAGACTGCTTTCCTTTCCGTATGAAGTTAATTTAATAATATGAAGAGTAGTTTGGATTGTCACTAAATGCTTGAGTTGCAGTTACTGCTCAGTGGTTGTATTTTTAAACCATCTGAAAAAGTTTTACAGATTATCAAGTTTGTCAGTTTTGTGAAGTTACTCGGAAAATCAACTTGTAAGAAGCCTTTCAAGGATTTAGAGAGACATCATTAGTCAATAAAAGAAAAGAGGGAAAAGTAACTGTGCGACATAACGCTGCTTCCTCGATAACTATTGCGCTTATTTTCTTAACTAGTTAGATAGACTAAAGCTTACCTGCCGCTTCTACATAACATTTTAAAGCAATAATTAAACAATAGACATTTTTTGGCGTCTTTTATCCTACTTCCCTGAAAACTATTTTTTGTTGGTAGGTAGCCAAGTTCGAATGTTTCACAATTTTCCGCAAAATACCAAAAATTGAAAATCTTTTTTGGAGGCAGAAAGTGAGCTAAAACAAATCCTGCCAAAGAAAATTGGTGAGAAAACTAAGGAAAAATAGGTACGCTTATAACTATTACAAAAGAGTTGTTGGCAAATCCAAACCCGTAAAAATAAACTAAAAAATATCTAAGATCAATGGTTGGCCTCAACAGGTGAAGGTAGACATAAAAAACCATCAAAGAAGAAAAAGTTACAGAAGATCAAATTCCAGAGCAATTTTAAAAAAAGAGAAAAAAACGATAAACTTAGGAAACTTTTTTAAATTCAAGAAATAAAAGGTTAAATTTTAATTTAAAAAAGTGAATTGGAAAATCTTTTAGAAAACATTTTTTTATGAAAACCACTACTTGTACCTGGCCAAGGACTTCAGTCTCTATGAAACAGGAGAACCATATTTATTAACAGTGAAAACCGCTGAAAGAATAAACTGAAAATTTTGAGATGAGAGTCACAAACATTAAAAAAAATGGAGATACTTTGTCCAATATTCCAAAAAAAACAATCATACAAACTATACCCAGAAATCGTTGATCCAATTGGTTTACATTTTATTGAAACAAAAAAGATCTTATTGTCCCGACCCACTTTAGTGGTGGGAGAAACTATATACTCTAACGGGTTCCGCCAATTTTCGCCAATCGATATATTCATCGCATAAGGTTGTGAGTGGTATCATTACAAAGCCCCTCCAGCGTAGGATATACAAATATTTTTCTTTGAATCTCTTTTGTTCCACTCAGTGATTGAGGTTTATATTTTTGATAACATTTAACTGATTTCAGTTGTTTTTGTTCACATTTTCCGTATATTTGCTTAAAAACAGGATAAAATTGTTAGCAACAATAATAACAAAGTGTTTTCGTTTATCGCTGCGAAGCTACAAGCTGAGCGTATCTGACTTGCGGTGTTCGTGGCTTTTTACAGTCCAAAGTATTTGGATTGTATTGGTCTGCTCTTTTTCTAAGATCTTTTCACACCAATTTCGGCTTTTCTCAGGTCAGTGAGAAGTCTAATTAGAGTGCTGATTTTAAACAGGCTCGAGAAGGTAGGAGAGCGTGAAGGCAAGCGCGTTTGAAGCAAAACTTGAAGCCTTCACAATGGAGTCTGAAAAAGTTCTTTGAATAATTTTTCGTTTCCTGAATGCCAGTTTTTGTTCAAATGAAGCAATATGTTTTCTGTTTTCAGTCTTTCTTCTATTCAATGCTATTAATATAATACATATGTGTTCTAACTGCACTTATATGCAATTGCTTGAAATTGCTAACGTTCAGCGAATGCTTTTTGTTACTTCAACACTATTTGTCAAATAGTTGTCGAATAGTTGTCATTTGTTTTTGTTTGTTTTAAATAACTTTGGATTTTTGTCGCTTTTGTTATTTTTGTAGTCTGATCAATTAGCATCAATAATGACAGGTGTCATTGGTTGTTAATTATGCAGAAAATTCCTATGTTGAAAAAAAGACTAGGTTCTTGGCTGGTGATTTTCTTGCATTTGTCATTATTTACTCTCAAAAATTTTTATGAATTTTTGAGTTTTGCGAGTATTTGTTGAAATTTTTTGTTGTCCTATCATTTAAAAACGTTAAAGAAAGGCTTCATAGGCTGCTATTAGGAAGTTTTTTAATCAGTTGAATTGTTTTAATTCAAAGCTAATGACTTTGACACTAGTTTTTGAGTTTTATTATTTTAACAATATCTTTATTTAAAAAAAAAGAGATAATTCTCTGGCCTTGCATGTTTTTTTCTGTTTTCTCATTGCTCATTCCTGAGAGTAACAGTTTTTGTCTGCCTTCTTCAACCGCGTTATTTTAGTGACCTCATTGAAATCATTTTTTTCAATTAACAATTTTATTGACTGAGACATCGTATATTTTCGAGATGTTTAAGTGAATTTGTGAATCCTGTCGTTGGTTCTATTGTCTCTTTTACAGCGATCAAAAATTTTAAACAGTCTTTAATGACCACTGATGTCTCTTGCTAAGTTGCGGTTAGGATTTTTGGATATATTGGTTTAGGATATATGTGGTTCTCTTAGTTTTAAGCCGCTGGTTATCAATGATATTCTGGTTTTCACAACTTTCTCCAATTTTCTCTTCTGTTTTGTTTTTCCATTGCTTACCAAAAGGTTGTTGTAATGTTTACGCGTTATAATGATGCGGAGATTCAATTTTTTTTCATATGGTGTTGTAATTTTTATTTTTTCTTAAATTACTAAATCATGTATTAAAAACTTTCTCTGTTTTTAATTTTGCTCATATAGGGACATGAACTTTATAGTTTTAATCTGATTTTGTTGTAAAAATGATAAGTTTTAGGTTACAAGCCAACTCAGTGCTTCGGATGTTAATGAGGACGTGTATTGTTTTGTCTCTTTGTTCATTCGTCTGGCGCTCGTTTATCGTTTTACTTATTTCACGCAGCAACGCTGAAAAAGTCAAATGTTCTGAAGTAATTCTTCCTCACACTAAAAGCGCTTTGCATGCCTAACGTTGCTTATCACACTATCCTGCACCCTTTATTAAATCAATTGGATAATTAGATTTTGATCAGACTTATCTCACTCAAAAAAATGACTTTTGCGTTTTACAACTTAAGTTTAATTTGAATTAGTTTAATGATAGAGAATATATGATTTCAAATTGCTCCTAATAGAAAAAATTTGCGATGAAGTTTTTGCAAGCTACGTTTCTGGTTTCAAAGAAAATGGAGTGATGTCGAAATGTTTCATCCAAATTTTTTGCTTACAGTTATGCTAAATTTTTCAAATCTCAGTTTTCTCATTAAAAAGAATGCACCAATTTTGCCTGTACAGCACAGTTTTTTTTTAATTTGCCGGAGAGACTAAGCTAATAACTGTTAAAAAAATCTTTACAAACCCCAAAGAGGTTGAGTTTTATCTCTAATTCTTACGAGAAAATTCCGGAATTGAAAATTGGCCAGTTCTTTCTAATAAAACTCTTTTTTTATCCAAAATTCAATACTTTTCATTAATCGGCTTTTTGGTAAAAAACATTTTTCGCTACCAGTTGGAATGATTCCCGTTTGGTAAGAACTAGCGGCATTTTTCAAGGCTAAATTTAGTCTAATTGCATGTTTTTAGAATAAAATATATTCGATTTGTTAAGGTGCTGTTTTTATCTCCTATTTTGTTTCTTTTATTTTAAATAATGTTATTGCATTGGAGAGATCTCAGAAAGTTGTTCAATTAATAGCAGATCCTTTTTGTACAACAAAGGGCAATTGAATACAATATTTTCAGTTAATTATAAAAATTATGCGAAAAAGGGCAAATGAATTTTATATTGTCAGTTAATTGCTCATTTTTTTAGGACCTCAACACTGTGTTTGCGTAAAACTGTAAAGTTTCCTTTAGTTCTTTATTAATTGTTCTTTTGTCATTATATTACTTGTACCCGCTGTTGAAAATTCTTTTTAGCGTGAAATGGAGCTAAAATTCCCCGGTCCGGTATTTTTAGTTGAAAGCTTATTGTTTTTGTTTTTGCAGAACTTTTGTTCAAAAAAAAACAGTTAATATTTGAGCTGTGGCCAGATTTTTTCTTTGTCTTCCTTCTCCTGTATCATTTAACATGCAACTTCATCCCAGCTGAAGGACTGAATTTCCTTTCCAGTGAATTATAGTATAGTAGTCACTTGGTTTTTATGTCTCAAGAAACCGTTTTTTGGATTTGAGTTATCATCCTTTCTTTGGTTTTTGGACATTTGCCCATTTGGAGGTCCTTTTTGACATATATAATTTAATGGCAGGTGACCAAATATGGCGTTGACAGAAGTGGGAATTGAGCATATGTAACGTTTTTAGTGAACAGATTATGGCTTGATCGGCTTCGATACCATTTTCTAGCAAAACTTATTTGATATGTTTTGAGTTTTGCATATAATTGTCGTTCTGTTGTAGTTGTCTGATATAATCTGGACAATCACAAGTCCCAATTGCTTCCTATCGAGTATGAATGAATCTCTTCACGGACTGCAGTCAATGGCTAAGGGTTTTCTTGACATTGATTAACTATGTTTCAAAATTCATCATTGTTTTTCGAACATTGCAATTTTCTGCTATTATTTCTGTCACTTGTAGCTTAGTCTCATTTGTGAAAATTTGGTTTGCTGGTATAAAAAGTAAATATTGACGAAATTAGCGTTCATTTGTTTAAACATACATAATTAAATATCAAATAATTCGTTTCGATTTTAATGTCTTAGACACTGATTTCTGTCAAATGTTTTCGCTACTGTGTTGATTTGTCATTGTTCACCACAAGGTTCTTGTAATGTATACGCGTTCGAATTAAATGGAGATTCAATTTTGTCAGTTTTTGTTCTTAGTTTTTTTTAAACACTAATTCTCATATTGAAAACTTCCTCTTTGTTTTTAATTTCGCTCATATAAGTACATGGGCTTTGTAGACTTAAACTGATTTTGCTGTACAAATGATTTTGCCATGATATAAGTCATATCATTGCTTCAGATTGTAATTGAGGACGTGTCTTGCTATCCTTCTTTGTTTTATCTTCCGGCGCTTTTTCATTATTTTGCATTTTTTCACACAGCAAATGCTGAAAAAGTCAAATGTTCTGAATGACTTCATCCTCCAAGTAACGGCGTTTTGCGCTTGGCATCATTTCCGACTCCATCTAGAATATTTCTGATGTCAAATTTATAATTACATTGTTATCATAGGCAACTTATCTTACTCTTTAAAATGCAATTTGCGCTTGAAAACTAAAGTTCAATTTGACTCAGTTTAAGGAGAGACAATAAATGATTAAAAAAGGCCCCTATTGAAAACGTTTTGTGATGAAGTTTTTGCAAGCCGAATTTCTATTTTCAAAGAGAAAGAAATGTTTTCGAAGTGCTCCATCCAAGGTTTTGGCAAACCATTAGGCTAAGTTTTTCAAAATTCACCTTGCTTTCATCAAAGATACAACAAATTTGCCTCTCTAGTACAATTTTTTTAAAATTTGGCGGGCAGACAAAGCTATTTATTACAATGGATTGAATTCAAATTGTTGTTCAATTAATGAGAGAGCCCGTTCAAGTGAAAAAAAGCAATGGAACGTATATTATAACTTCACTTAAAAGGTCATTGCTTTTGCTTTTAGGGCTTCAACACTGTGATTGCGTAAAATTGTTTTAGAATTTGTTTTTTATTAGTTCTTTATCAGTTGATCTTTTGTCATAGCATTGCTTGTCCTCACTTTTGATGTTTATCACTGGAGTCCTGCGGCAAAACAATTTACCCTATCGGGTTTTTTAGTGGAAAGCTTATTGTTTCTGTCCTTGCAAAGTGTTTGTTTTTTAAAAAAAAACAGCTTATTTTTGAGATTTGGCCAGATTTTCTTTCCTTGCTTTCTTTCCTTTTTTCGGTCAACAAATAGCTTAATCTCGGCTGAAGGGTTGAATTTTTTTTTAATGAATTAAATTTTAGTGGTCACTGGGTTTTTATGTCTTATGAAGGAATTCATTTCTGGATTTCTGGATTTAGGTTATAATTTTTTGGTTTTAGGACACTTGTCCAGTTTGAAGTCTGTTTTTGACATAAAAAATTTAATGGCAGGTGAGCAAAAATGGCGTTGACAGAAGGGGCAATTGAGCAGATGTAACGTTCTTAGTGAACAGATTATGGTTTTATCGGTTTCGATACCGTTTTCTAGCAAAAACTTACTTGATATGTTTTGATTATTAAATATAATATAATTGCTGTTCTTTTGTATTTGTATGATACAATCTGGACAATCACAGGTCTCAATTGCTTCTTATTGAGTATGAATTAACCTCTTTACAGACTGCAGTCAATTGCTAAGTGTTTTCTTGATTTTGAATAACTTTGCTTTGAAAAATCATCACTGTTTTTTAAACACTGCAAACTTTTAATATTATTACTGTCACATTGTAGTTTTGTCTCATTTGTGACATTCTGGTTTTCTGGTATAATGATATTTATATTTTGATCAAAATAGCCGTCTTATGTTTAAACTAATGTTTTTCTGGCATTGATTCTACTGGCTTTTAAATCAATTTTGTGATTTCGGAATAATTGTAAATGTTTGAATTTAATTTTTAGTGTCTTCTCACAATAGCATAGGAAGATAGGTCCCAATGTTTTTGAGTACATTTTTCAAAAAAATATACATGTTTTTTAACTTTGTTCTTTTTAATTTCTTTTTCCCTACTTGCTACGTAGTCTCTTTTTGCATATCTTTTTTTATTAAAAGCACAAGTTAATTTGGTTATTTTACGTTTTTTGCGATACTATTTTGACTAAGTTAGGTGTTTCATTTTGTTAAAAAATAGGCACTGAGCTTTGGTCGTAAAATATATTTATTTTGTTGTTTGCCTTTGTCTCGTAAAATATTTTTGTTTTGTTGTTCGCCTTGTCATCAGTGGTATATATCAATCGCCCTCTTAAGCGGCATTGTGTACTTTAATTAATGGCTGAAATTTAAGTTTAATTACCTACTTTCATCACCTTCAGCGGATTTCTGACAACACGTTTCGCTTACACCTACATACACCTCAACCAGGCTAGGTTTCATCATCTCTGGAATACTAAAGAAAAATTTGGTGTTGAAAACAATTTGAAAAGGCTTCTACAATATATTGATAAATTTGAATCTATAAAGTTTGCGCCCCCCCCCCACCACGCATCCTCCGGTTGGATAACTTTTAAGTGCAAACTCGAAACGAACCTGAGGTACTCAGACAATATTTTTACTAGTCAAAAGACGAAATTCATCAGTCTTTTTATAACTATCTTACATCTGATTTTAGCTGCTAGCCACCATGAGGCTCAACAGCACTACAACAATTCAAGATGATGAGGTGCAGGAGGTGAATTACAAAGCGGCAGTGTTCGTGATCAAATCAGTGAGCTTTGCGATCTCAGTTGTGGGTGTCATTGCAAATACTCTGGTCTATCTCACAACCAAAAAAATGGGGGCCGGGGAAAACGCAAGAGGCTCTTCTGGAATTATGTTCATGAGGTTTGTCTTCTAGGACGCGGGTTGAAAACCATACACACTAAAAGTATATAGGCTCTAAAGGGGCATACACTGCCCAGGTTTAGGTGCGCGACCCTAGAGTGCTCTGATCAGACCATTTGGGTCCCACACCGATGGCGTGGTGCGACCCAAACTTCATGGTGTGGGAAACGCTTGAGGGCAAAGACTTGGAAATGGTCTGGACAATGGTCGCACAACGGTCTGATCAGAGGGCAAAGTCGCACTAGAGTCTGATCATAGGTCGCATCAAAGTCTTCGCAATAGTCGTCCTATGGTCTGATCAGAGACCAAAGTCTGGACATAAGTGGCTCCAAAGTCTGACCATATATATTTGACTACAGTTTCATTACTGCTGTTTTTCATGACTCAAAAAAATTCTAGGCACTTCAAAACGACTTTTTGTTTATAATTTTATCAATTATTTTACTCAAAACCTTAACAAGATATTCTATCTTTTTCAAATATAGGTTGAGTAGTATAGGTTTCAATTGAAAAATTTAAACAAATTCAATCTGATTATAACATGTATTCAGGAGTTCTCTGATCATAGGACAAACTTTTGGAGTATGGTCTGATCAGAGTGAGAGTTGGTCGCACTACAGTCGCAAGAAATTTTTGGGTAGCACGATAGTCTGAACAAAAGATTTTTGGGTAGCACGATGGCCTGATCAGAGGACTTTTGGGTCGCACTATGGTCGCACGATTTCTTGGGTCGCAATACGGTCAGATCAGAGGGATTTGGATCGCACGCTGGTCTGATCAGAGGGCAAGATCTGTGAAATCCTCTGATCAGAGCGGTGTTGGGTCGCACATCTAAACCTGGGTGGGCAGTTATTGAGTAGATTTTTTGAAAGCATTGCTATTCTTTTCATAAATAAAACAAGAACATATTTCTAGCATTGAAACGTTAAAGTTTGGCAAATTTTGAAAAGCATTGAAAAAGCAAAGATTTTGGTTTCCATACTTTGGTAACTATATTCTAGCATAATCTTCGGCAGATAGGACAGGAGGGTAAAATGATAATAAAACCACCGAGTAATGATTGTACCAATTGCGGGTAGAATCTATATACCCAAAATTAAATTAAATAAAAATATACGCACAACCCTTTGCCTAAGGAAGAAAAGTTTTAAATAGAAAAGCTCTAAAGAAAATGGAAGCTAATCAGCGGAAACACAAGCAGGACCAGACACTGGGCAGCAGACGAGGGTGCCGTAAGCCGACTTCACTTCAACTACACTTTTGTTTCTAGCTACTCCAGGGTTCAATTCTTCCACTCCTTCCAGAGGCCAAATACCATGAGGGGTGAAGTCTTTGAGAACATCATTGATTTTGAATGAGCTCCCGTTGTTTTCCGTCCATTTTGGTTTTTTTCGTCAAGGTCAGTGGGTCCTCAAGTATCAGTCTCCTACAATAAAGTTTGGGAAAATATTCAACGTTCTTCCAAAATTTCATGTTGGCTGGCTTGAATGACGGGAAAACTTCGGGTGGTAAGGGCGCTGGAGTTGTAATGATGCTGCAGCATAAAATAATTCGGCGTCAGTGCTTCATGGTTTTTCAGGGCATCTGACAAATTTGTGAATAGACTGGAGTTCATCAGAGCCTCTGCTTCGACCATGATTGCGTGGAACACGTCAAAGATAAATCCCATGACCCTATAATGATTGAAAAAATTGTCTGTTTGACGTTCTGAATCAATCGCTCCCAATACCAACAAAGTGAATGCCATAAGAGGGTTCGAAGCGCTATTTAGTGCTCTGGGCTTCAAGTTTCTTCTAAATTTGCCTTTTTCAAGATCCTTCAGACACTCTTTGAGTTCCTATTTGGCACCAACAGACTTCTAAACATTGTCACTGTACAATTTGACAAGTTGGCATCCGCGCGAACAGAAGTGGTGGAAGGCGTTCAATACAGTGTCCGTATTCACATGCCGGCACCTTTCCAATTGAAGAGCTAAGGTCAACAGACAAGTAAAAATGAAGTTGCAGTGTCTCTGGAGCTCGTCTTTTTCCTCTTTTATAAGGGAAAGCCCGAAAAAAATTGTAATCGGCAGTTACTCCTCGGGGGACAGAAAAAACAAGAAGGTATTAAAGAATAAAGTAGAATAAATCCACCAAAGAAATAGTGTTTCCAACCCCAGGTAGATTTCATAAACCAAAACACAAATTTATTAAAAGTTATGCAACCCCATTGAACTGTGTGGTTGATATAACTCTTAAATATTCGAATGGCTGACGTTCCATGTTCGGTTTCGTTAGTGTCTTCTTTTGGAGACCGTCGTTGTCGAATGCCTGAAATTCTTGTATAATATAGTTCAGCGATTGATATCGATTTTTCTGACAAACTTGGTATACAAATACATTGGAATTGTTTAAAGATAAGGAGGGATGTTTATTTTTTAGTGTATTTAGGTACACTACAGTCAATGCAAGTGTCCATTCAAGGCCTGTTTACCCCAAAGGGGTGAATTTCAGCAACTTAAAATACTTCCGTGCTGTGAATTATTGCGAAGGAGTGCCACAATCTTACTGCGAAGGAGTGCTGCATTGACACAGAGGAGTGCCACAATCTTACTTTCGACAGTGTCTAAGAAATGTTTCCATCCGAGTTTTGTTTTTACTAGGTTTAATTCGATTAAGATCGTACGTTTAATGTAGGTGTTCCGTAAGCTTGGACAATTTTCTTCAAAATGATTGAATGGGCTAAATGTTTTTGGTTGTGTTATTTATGGTAGGGGCACATCGTATTCAACACACACAAACACATATATAAATATATATATATATATATATATATATATATATATATATATATATATATACTGAAAGGTACCTGAAGATCGACTTTCGTTTGGAAGCTCCAGTTAATTCAAAACAGTATCCTTAAAGACCTAAACTGTCAGCAAGGATCTGTGAGAGCATACGTGATGAAAAATTTTTTTCTTTGATAAAGGGTACAGGTAGTATCTGTAACTGCTTAAATCAAAGCTCTGGTGTACTGGGTGGCTGGCTGACGTTGAAATCGTGGCTCGTATATGTTCCCTTCAAATCTGAATGTTTCAAAGACTGTTTATTATCGCTACTCTGTTTTTTTCGCATCTTAGAACGCTTTCGGTTTTAAGATGTGGCGTCGTGGACTTGCTTATCTACGCGTTTTTGAATTGTTATCAATTTTTGATGATAGGTTTTGTTTAGTTTCTTCTTGCACGTTTCTGGTAGCAAAAACAGAATGCGTCCTGATGAATTTTTTAGATGGGTTGTGCATTGTTGTGTAGTGAAATCCATTGGTTAGTTGACAACGTTTCAAAGAGTTCCTACGATGCTAATGGCTTAAACAGGTTGTGCACAAACTGTTTTTGTTGATAAAGTTAAATAAAAAACTCTGTGAAAAGTTTTGAGTAATCTGGACCAGCTGCAATAAAATGAACAATGTGACATTGAACACATTTTGTGAGCTTGTTTGAGAACAAATGTACCTTGTGCGAGTTCCTGTAATTAATTGTTTGCCAGTTCAAATCATTCCTTTGAGACGGTTTCAAATTTCTTTATCTAGGTTGCTCTTGAAATGTTTGTTGTATTATCACAGCGATAATGTTAAGATTTCCGTTCTGATCAAAAACGGTGGTCCTTTTTTCTGTTTTTTTGTCAAAAACTCTCGCTTGAACCTCAAACTATTTTGCAAACTCGACAAGGTTAGTTGTATTGTTTCCTCTCAAGTGGGGTTCAGTACATTTAAGGAGCAACTAGTAAATTTTCTTCAGTAAAGAAGTCAATTGACGATCGGCGTGAAAACCTAGATTCTGAAAATCCTGCTCTATTTTCTCTGGGAAAGAAGAAAAAGGCCATGAAAGACTTCGTACTGTAAGAACTATGACTTTTCCAGTCCTCTAATTAATTGATAAAAGCATTTACAACAACGGACCGGTCGCCAAAGCGGCTCATTATCTCATTGAAGGTTGTGTTAACAAAGGCTGATTAGCATGAGCGTGATAAGCGTGCGTTAGCTCCTTTGCGTTGCTTGACAATGAATTCTGCAGGTAAGTTTTTTTGTGTGTTTCCTTTATTGAAATGTTAATGTGAAACATAGAGAAACAATTTTTGATTCGCTCGTGATATTGATTTAGTTACCATTAAATTTTTGCAGTTTTAAGGGCGGCAATTTGATCGAACACATTTTTTTTCGACAGTTCTAGTTCAGACATGTTTATTTAGGGGGACAATTTATCACTACTTTGGCGACTCGTTGAAAAATTTCCGGTTTTTTCTATGGATCTAACCGGGGAACAGGGCAATAGAAGTAACGTCTGGGACCTCGAGCGGGCTCCCGCTGGTGACAACTGAAACACAAAAATCTACGTGTTTTTCTTGGGATAACGTCTGGAGCTGAATTCAAAAAAAATATATTTCATTTTTGGTGGCGTCTAGCGCCAATAAAAATCCCGATCCTCTGTTTGGGATGACTGGGAAAGACCCGAGACCGTGATCAGCTGCAGTCTTAAATACATTTTGACATCTGTACCTGAACATCAGAAGGTTGTTTGAATATCAGTTCCATTAATATGTAACGAATACATATTTATAGCATTGAAAAATCAAATTTCAAGGTTTTGGTTTCGATGTTTTCTGGTAACAATAATCTAGCATCGTGAGACAGAAAGTTTTTTGCGGTAAATCATCTTCAACTTCTTTATATTGCTATCTTGAAATTGCATCAGCAACAAAATATGCGCTCTTTTTGTTCGAAATTAGAAAAAAAACAAACAATCACGGCATTTTAAAATTACGAAAAATAAAATTTTGCATATATTTGCCATTGATCTTACTTATTATTCCTTCGTCCAATTTATTCACTTCATAATTCATTTCTTCCTTGAAATATCTTTTTGAAGGTGTCTGGATGTTGTTGACGTTTTGGCACTGAGTGAGAACCTGATCGAAATGGGTCTATATTTGAACTCTGGCCTCCGAATTGAAAATCAGAGCGACTTCAGCTGCAAGGCATTCATTTTCTATACAGGAGCTTCCACCGTCTCAGGTAGTCCTTTCAAGACTTTCTTAGAGCGGATTCTAAATATACCAAAGTGTTTAAAACTAATATTTTGCCCATTTTTTGCAACCAACCAACAAAAAGAAGATTCAGAAATTTTATTTTAGGTAAGTTATTAGGTCAATTTTTAAAATTTTACAATGATTTTTTTAAAAAATGAAATGTCTAATCTAATCTGGTTTTTATCAGTTTGGTATAGCTCGCTATTTAGGTAGGACGACTTGCATGTCTGAACAGTAGTTGTTCTCACCAAGGCGTTAGATCAAAGTATATTAAAAAGTTCTGGAAATACTTTAAGTCGATAGATTTTCATTCACTATCTTGTCAAAAAAAACATAAAATATTTCATAAGCTATAGCGCATAAAGACTCCGGATCCCCTAGATAAATTCATCCCCTTTAAAAATTTATACTTATTTAAATTTATTGTTTTAACTTCCTTGAAAAATTCGATAATTAATAATTAATAAAAGACAATTAACAGTTTCAGACTAACTTTGCTTTGCTCGATCACGTGCAGGATGTTCAAAAAAGTCACAGGCAAAACCATAGTTGTTGCGCGTTGTAAATTACATTTTGCGACACTCTGATTGTTCAAAACATCTTATAGATCATAAAATCTCAGAAAATAAGCATTCAACAAACCCTTCTTCAAAGAGCATTGAAAAATTTTTTTTATATGTTGCTCATCTTAAGCTGGGTATTTGTTTTTTGTTTATAATCTTTATGTTAGGTGCATAAAAACGAAAGTTGACAGCGCCCAGATTTTTCTGGCATTTTCAACTTTTTTGTGACAGGGCATTATCTCAATTATCTCATAAACTAAATGTTGAATCAAATCACTATATTTTATCTCTAAGGTAGAATATTATTGTTCCGACCCACTTTAGTGGGAGAGGAACTATATACTCAAATGGGTTTTTTTGTTCCGACAAAGTTGGCCGATCGATATAATCATCGTAGAGAGTTGTGAGTGGCATCATTAAAAAGCCCGTCCAGCGTAGAATATTGAACAAAAAGATTTTTTCAATTTTCATTTTTATAGGGAGTTATCGAGGTTTAAATTTTCGTTAATATTAAACGTATTTTAGCCGTTTCTATTAACTTTTTCGGCATTTTTGACATAATTTTTGTCAATTTTGCTAAATTTTGTTCCAATTGTTAACTGTAGTGTTATTAATTTTATCTCTTCTACTTTTTTGGGACCAAAATTGCTATTTCCGCCGACTTGCTTTAAATTTGCTGAAAGTCAATTCCTTAGAACTGCGGCCGTATTCATTCTAAGCTGACAATCAAGCTAGTTCTGAAGATATAATTTGGCCAGTTTTTTGCAAACTTAAACTCATTAAATGTACAAAATGCGTTGTATTTTTAACAAATTAAAAATTTTTGTTAAAAAATTGATCGATTTTGTAACCATTTGAACAAATGAGTGATTTGTTAGACTGGCAGCAACATCTGGTTTAATTTTGAGCTCGCCATGGAACCATACGATAAAAATTTTTTAGATTTTAATAGGGCGCGCCTTTTTTTTCAAAATAATTCCGATGTACTTATCGGTGCATCATTTTTATGAATGCTTTTTTACTAAAGAATTTCAAATCAGAGCTCAATTAATAACAGATACTAGTTACACAAAATTAGGCCCAACCAAATTATACTACGGTTTCAGAGTTAAGCGCGTGGTTTATATGGCTCTGACCAATAGTTTCCGTAAAAAAAACTATGTACTTCTTGAATTTTGCTTCATTTGTTATCTTTTTTGCCCAATTTTGGAGCCCAATAACTTATTGTCCCCAGTCAAAGATCTATTTATTTTTCAGGAGGTATAAATGAACCTTGACACTTCTTGCACTTGTTATCTAATGTCTGTTATGACTTTCAATATATTTGTTTTAAGAAAACATCGGTTAAGTTTTGAACTTTGCTATTCTTTTATCTTATTTCCCTTATTTTTGGGCGCAGTCTTAATTAAAACGGGCAAAAACAAATTTCTGGTGGGTTATAAATTAATCTTCGTAACGGTTTTATGTTCAACTAATGGTCTCATTGTTTTGATACTACGCCTTTTCAATTTTTGACCATAAGTGCATATTTTTGAAATCGGTTTGTTTCCTTGTCGTATTATCGCATTATTGACAAGTGCAATTGAAGGAAACAACAATAGGGAAAATGCATAGCGGTGGAAAAACGCGTATCTGAATATTTAATTGTTTTTGTTATGTAGTTTATGCTTTTTGTGCTGAGACACATTTCTCATGCAAAATTTTACTATTTTTTGTTTTTGCCTATGTTTGTCTTTCTTTTTGTTGTTTTACGCCATATACTTATTGCTTCCAGGACGTGTAACTGAATCTAGTTAAAGACTTCAGTTCACGGCTGTTTGTTTTAATGACTTTCAGATTGAAATAAAAAAATACATTTTTTTCAGCTGTATCGTTTTTGCTTTCATTTTCGTTACCATGTGACCCAATCTCACTAATTAGAGGTCTCAATTACTTTTTTCAACTCAAGCATTTTTTTATTCGATTCGCGCTTGGTTAAACGTTGTGACTGATTGCTTCGACCATTAATTTCATAAAAATTTTTTGAGATATCTATACTGTTCAATTTCTGAGTATATTCTTGTTGTCATGTCTACGTAGTCCTTATAGAGGAAAGACACTTTGATGTTAAAATGAGGATAAAGTGACAATGTACAGTTCTTACAGGTAACTTCTTATTATTAGAGTGCCTTGAGCATTGTGATCTCGTAAAATTGTTCAAAGTTTTGGCTCCTTTATATATTTGTTTTTGTTTTGAGGGGTCCTGACTTAGTCTCATTATTAAAATGCCCAATTGGCTTCCTGAGGTCTTGCAATTTAAACCATCGCTGGTTTTTAAAAATTTTTCGAAGTCTGTAATGACTTTTGAAAATATTTTTTTCAAAAACATAATTTGGTTTTTGAGCTTCGCCATTTTTAATTAATTTTTCGATCGATTTGTAGCTCAGTCTCTGTAATCACAGATCAT
Source organism: Convolutriloba macropyga (assembly GCF_964194025.1). Lineage (NCBI taxonomy): Eukaryota > Metazoa > Xenacoelomorpha > Acoela > Convolutidae > Convolutriloba > Convolutriloba macropyga. The sequence goes on along the minus strand of NC_134471.1, from coordinate 13,892,527 downwards.
AAACCGTTTCCAGTGAACTAAAATTTAATCTTTATAACGGTTTTAGCTTCGAACATTTGTTTCTCAGCTTTGCTACTGCTGTTACTACGAGAGTTCACAAAATATTTGAGATTTTTTTGTATTTGTATATTTTAAAGTTTTTTGTCCTTTTTAGTTATAACAATAATCCTATGTCCAATTGGCTTTGAAATTTAGTGCAAATACAAATTGGATAATGACATGTCTCAATTGCTTCCTATGGGGGATGTAAATGAACATTTTAGGGATTTCAAAAATAGAAGCTTATTTTTGAACTTCTCACCTTTTTGCTTTTTTTGTCGACCTATTAACCAGTCGCATTGAGGACAGGTTCCATATTTTTTCTAATGATGTATAGGTTAAATTATTTTGTTTAGATTTCATCTGATGCGAGTTTGATTTTTTTATGGTTTTAGTTATTATAAAAGTCGAGTTTTGGTCGTGTATAATAATTGTTGTTTGATATTTATTATTGTCATTTCTAGTAGTCATAATATCAACAACGTTCATCGGCCCTCTCGGGTGGCATTGTTGTATTCCATTGGCTGTTTATGGGACGATATGTATGTTTTTGAAAGTTTCCTATCTCTTCATCATTTCGTAACCAATTAATTCAAGAATGTGTATGAGCGGGGTCGGAACCTTATGTGCGTACGCACATTACCGAGCCTCCTTGTTTTGATATAGTTTATCATCCGTTATGTTTGAAAAATAGAAGGAAAAACTGCTCAAAGGTCGCAAAGGTTCTAAAATGGAGCCCAATGATTGCAGCACAATTGTCTGATCAACTTTAAGATTGTGACATCGTGTTTTCAGAAATATTACAAACAGTTTTTGTTCAAACGATAAATTTGGGTAATTTACATCTAGCTGTTATTGTAAAGATGTCAAAGCTTTCGCCGTTATACTGATATTTTTCAATCAACAAAACAATTTCGGACTAAAGATTGATAACTATCTTGAAATGATGCTATGGGAGCAAAAACGTTTGCATTAAAAATATTTTTGAATACAATCTTAAAGAAAAAACTGGGGTTCATCATATTGGTGTGAGACGTATACAAAATATTAGAAAATGGCAATAGTTTAAGATGTCGGGCGTTGGAACTCAATTATTTCTAAATGCTATAAATATTTTGCTATGATTCAATAATTCCATTCCGTAATCTTATGAAAAAAATCAATAACTATTACGAAGTCGAACAGAACAAATTCGTTGTTTTTTCTATATGATTTTAGTGTCTGTTATTTTTGAAAAAATGAATAGCACCATTTCGGTCAAAAAGGCAAAGAATGAACAATAGAGCTCAACGATAGAGCTTTCATGATTTTCAGGTTTCTTTAATTAGTATTGTATTGTTTATGTCAATGCAACTCGGAGAAATTTTAATTAATTGCAAACAAATAACAATCAACAATCTAAATTTTAAATTAATTTCTAATAAAGAGTATTAAAGCCAAATATTTGGGCAATAATAAAAATGATTTAACTCTAGTTAATTTTTTCTTGAAAAAGAAAGAAAAATCAGAAAAAAGAAAGGAAGAATCAGAAAGTAAAAAAGAAAGGAAAAATCAAAGCAAATTTCAATTAATTGTTAACGAATAACAATTAAATTTTTAAAACAAAATCTAATAAAGAGTCTAAAAAGCAACTATTTGGGCATTTATTAAAATCATATAACTCTAGTTAATTTTTTCTTGAAAAACAAACGGAAAATCATATAATTGTATAGTTGTTTCTATTGATTCTTTTGAACAAATACTGCCAAAATTTCGAAAAATAAGTTGCTTTATGTCAAGATATTACATCAAACAGTTTTACAGGCCCAATTTTACGTCTGCAACTTTGTATTTACTTTTTATGAATTTTATAGTTTTCTTGAATGAACCCTAGATGCCACGTTTTTCTTTGATCAGTGTTAAATTTATAATTCAGTTATCTGTTGATTAATTTATTCCTGAATTCACTTTACTCGCTCTAAAATATGCAAAAAAGAACTACAGAAAATTGGATAAAAATAGAGATTTTTTCTTGGCATTGGTATTTCATATTCGAAGTCGAGGATCTCCCAGTAAAAGTTTAGTCAACACAAAATTTGATTTTTGTTTGAGCTGAACAACGTCTATCTATCTGTCTACTACCTCTATGTAATATCGTTAACAACTTCAATTGAAGCACAGTAATGCGCCTTTATTATTTAGTTAATATTTCGAATCACAGGAAACAATAATTGACTTGTCAATTCAGTTCATAGTTAAAAAATATAATCCTTCACTTTCTTTCTTCCACACGTCAATTTCTTCACCAATCTGTACATTTTAAGTCACTGAGTACTTCTATCGTTCATCGAGAATCACGTTATGATTCGTAGGTTTATGTCAGAATTTCGAAGTTACCTCTGCAGAGTCACATAACCTTGCTTAAAACACACAAGCTGCAAATTTTAAAAGCGCAGAAATTCATGCAAGTCAACTTCTGGCTATGTTTATAGGAGCTTCTGGCACTGAAGATTTTCGGCATTTTAAACCATGTTGAAACGTGTTTAAATGTTAGTTAAAGCTACTAAAGCGTTTAAAGTTGTTTTACGAGACAGTTTAAGCCAGAATTTTCATTTCAGCGAACCTGACTCTGGTTGCTCTCTCGTTCGATCGGGTGATGGCCCTTTGGATGCCAATCTACTACTTCCAGAAAATCAATGGATCAACCGCAGTCATCACTTCAATTGTAATACAAGTAGTGGTCTCTCTCCTTCTTTTACCAATCTGGTCTTGGTTCCAAATACAAGACAACTTATGCACCTTGGCCAATTTTGACCTTCTGAACGAACAGCTGTCTAGTGTACTGCTGCCGGTATACATATTCGGCTTATCAATGGCTTTGCCTGTTGTATGTCTTTTTACCTGCAACGCTTTGGTGATTTACAAACTGCGAAACAAAATGTCAGTTATGTCGGAAAGAGATCGAGAAATATCTGTGTCATTGGTATTAGTCTCAGCTGCTTTTGCAGTCAATATGGGTATCGCTTTTACCTCTGTTCATTTCCAGTACAACAGTACGGCAGTTTCCGCTTCTACAAAGTATCTTTTTGGCGAGATAAGGGTAGGCTTGTTTTAAATTCTGATTAAAATTGCTATACATAACTACAATGGGGTAATTGCCATGCTGACGTCCTCGTTGAAAATTGCTTGTGATCAAACCTCAAACATTGCCAGACACTGAAATAACGTATGATCACGCACATCCATAAAAGCTTATGACCAGACTTTAGCTCGCTCAAATTGCTCAGTGAGTTTAAAGAATTTTCCTTTTCAGACTTTTCGGTCCACACTTGCTCGTTCACTTCATTTTGGCTCTCGGTTTTAACTCGATAATTTTTATAAAATTGCGCGGTTATACCTCGTTCAAAACACTTCTAAGCAGACTTTTACTGCTAAAAATGTACCACAATTCCCTAGATGATAAAAATTCACTAGATGATCTCAAGCACGGACATTAAGAAGGTCGAGCGTAGAAGGCTGATAAGAAGATCAAGTTTCTTTTTATTTTCACTCACAGTCTCAAAATTCTTAAGCTAAAATGTTTCCAGTTATAGTCAGACCCATAAAGTTGCAACGCTATCGGACGTTTCAAAGGTCAAAGGTCAAATTTGAAACGTGCAGATATCTAGCAGTACGCTGTCCATTTGCATGCCCAGAGCTTTTCGAACGTTTGCTTGCGTTGCAACTTTATGAGACTTACTATACAACGTTTTCTCAAGTAGTACTATAGTTTCTGTAAACAGCATTGCGCTTTTTGAAGTTTTCAATGTTCATTGAGACACTGTTGTATCAAAAAGCGACGCAGACTTACACATTGTCTAAAAAAAAGGTTAGAAACAACAAAATAAAATACAATTTGAGATTTCAAATTTATTTTGAGTTTTTGAGTTAAAGTCGGATCTTTAGTAGCGCAAGATCAAGCATTTAATTTTGTTAAAGTCTAGTAGACAGTTTCTATAATTTTCACAAGTTTCTAACGAGATTGCATTAATTTAATTGCTAATTTCTAGCACAATTTCTTTAAAAAATCCCAAATTCTTCGTAACATTCGCCTCGAAAATGCCCATACATTTTTAGTTGATTTTATATCAGGACTGTAAGCTGGGCAAGACAGTACCTCCCACTACTTTCCGTGTTATAAATTGCCCACAACATTTGCCAATCGTGTCGACAACCTCGGAAATTAAATCGTAACAGGATAATAGTAAGTTATGACACACATTGATGATATCCTTTGAGGTTCTAACATCTTCTATAACATTGTTCACAGACATTTTTCAATGTCTTTTGTCAATTTTTTCAATTAAATTTGCAGAGGTCTTCCTATCGTTTTTTGGTATAAAATTTTCATGTTTTAAGTATCGTTTTTATGCATGCTGTGCATTTGATCTTGTTTGGTTTAATATAATAATTTTCCAAAAATTAAAAAAAACAAATTGGCTTAACCATCATTTTTTAAATCGGGAAAGCTGAGCATAGATTAACTGTTAAAATTTCGCACATTAATGAGCAGAAATCATGTTCTGCTTAGGTTTCGGTACCACGGTGAGACAGTTCCAAAATATATTTTTGGAAAGAAAAACTTGGAATTTTTTTGTAAGTTTTTTGTATTATCAAAGTTTTAAGTTGTGAATTCTCAGACTAAGTGGTATTTTCCATCAAAATATCTCAGCCCTATGCCCAATATGCAAACACCTTTAATGATAAGACTTTAAGTAGTTCAAATTTCGCTCTGATCAGACTTGAGTTCGCCTCAGATTGTCTTTTACGTGTATTTCTGAACACATTCAAACCCCACAACACTGAGCCTTTTGGATAATCTGATTATAGGTATTTCAGAACGAAGACATGGGAATTCCTCGTACCAAGCCTCTACTCTCAAATCCATGTTTTAAATTGTAACTTCAGAATTTCTCATATAGTTCACAAATTTGTCGTGTCAAAAATTTGATAAATAACTTTTTCGTATATAGATAAACAATAATATTTTTACCGTACAAAAATAGGTTTCCAAAAAATCTCTGGTGTGTATCAAAAATTTTTGTTGGTGTATAACAAAAATTATTTCTTCGTAGTACCGAAAATTTTCCGACTGAAAAAATAACAAGACCCAAAGGACCTCCTGGATTGCTGAGTTATATAATATGGCGTATACCGCTAAAAATAAGTTTTTCAGGAACTTCCGGCGTCCATAAACAGCGGAATCAACTTCTTTCTCTATTTGGCTGCCAGCGAGAGCTTCCGTGCCCAATTTCTTCACTTGATTGGACTCCGTGCAAACCAGGAGTCATCCAATAAACTATGTGGAAAACGGAGCAATTAAACGAATTTTGCTCAAAAATGTCACTTATCTATATGGTTGAATTTTTAACCCTTCGCAATGAGAAAAGATATTCCAACCTTTGATTTAATCTGTGTTGCTTTCCTCAATTCTAGTTATTAATTTTGTAAACTCTCTTTTTTTGCAACAGTCATAATTTTTTGGTGGAATTTTGCAAGCAACATTTGCCACTAAATGTTACAACTTTGTAATCTTTCTTTGTCTTGGAATGATTGAAAGTTTCGGTATAAGTTGTCAGGAACTTTTTCCAAAATCAGTTGAGCGGACAAAAATTAATTCTGGTGAGAGTTGACCAGCAAAACTGGTCGTATGGTAGTCCACTTGGTACGAAATTCAGAAATTTTGCCAATCTCCCAACTAATGTTGTGGATACCACAAATCTTAACTCCGCAAAACACTCTGCGTCTGCTCTTCTGAGAAAAAGTTTGAAAAACGCAAGAGTCGGCTGATTTAGGTAATGAAAAGACGTGATCCTCCAATATGGGGTTTAACGAGACCGGGTTTGATCGATATTAGGCCTTAAATGATCGTGGGTCAACTTATAAAAAGGCCTTTGTCCGTGTTCAACCAATATTCGGTATGAAGAGATCGAGGGTCTCAAACCCTTAGGGTCAACTTAGTAGTGTGTTTTTCCATTTAATTAAGGTAGGGAAGTTAACACCCATTTTACACCTCCACTTTAGTGGTATTTTCAATGGTCTATCATTCGTCTATGGTATTTTGTCTCAATTTATTGTAAAAATCTTCTCAAAATACTCAACTACACCACTCGTCAGCAAAAAGATGAAATCAGCACAATGGTGATTAAGTGAATCGTCATGATGAAAATGTTTTAAAGATTTTGTTTCAGTCCCGAGGTTCAGTCTCAAAATATCATTCAAACGTAATTTCAGAGATTTTCTGCAAACTAGTTGCGTTTAATTAGTCTGTTTTCATTAGTCCTCTTATTTAGCCCTGATTTCAATTTCGACTCAATGAAAATGACAAAGTTACAAAAAGGGACAAAAAATGATAGTAATACAATCCAATTTTTAAAAACTTTATATAGAGCACCAAATTTTAAAACCCATGTTTTCAAATTGCACTCTTGTGAACCATTTCAAGCTGTTCAGTGGTCAATATTCGTATATTTTGTTAGGTAAAATATGACTATTCGATATTAAAGCACGTTTATCTTCTAGATAACTTATCTAGAAGAACACTGTCATTCCTTGTTCAATAGTTAATTTTCGAAAAAAAATTCACGCAGTTATCTACAATGGCTATTATTGTTTTTGGAAAACATAAAGCAGCAATATTTTACGGTTTCGCTTTACTTATTGCACAATATATTATCATTAACAAAAACATTAATTCAATTTGGATTTCAATTAAAATTTTGAAAAAATTCTATGGACAGCTTGTGTTGGTCTTTTTTCAGCAAAAATGCGAAGTTTGTAGCAAAGTTTGTAGCAAGTTTGTAGTAATGTTAACGTGTTAGTCTTTTTGAAGCAAAAATTTGTGTTTAAGCGCTTAAACTCTTCGAGTCTTTAATGCCCCTGAAATTTTCATTTTGCCTGATCTCAATTTTTTCTTGCAGCCACAATGTTAACCAGCTGAACTCAATTGGCCAAAATTTAATCGAAAAAGTAAAAAAAAAGTGCGTTGAATTTGCGTATGTTTTTTCATTTTCATTTCTATTAGCGGTTTTAGTGCTAAATAAACCTCCATTGGCGATATTTGAAGCCCCTTGGTGACTTTAGTTACCCCTCCTGAAGCGCTACTGAAGCAGGCTGCAATAAATGTAAGCTCACAGAAGTCGTTCGAGCGAAATTCTTCCGACGTTAGTCGGTTACGTTTTCTGATTGGAATTACAAAATAATTTCTTCGTCTCTCCAGTTGTATTATTCTAGAAAAGGAACAGATGTGTTACCTCTACGTTACATGCCTGCTGTTTTGCTCTCAATTTTTTGCTTTCGCCTAATCTTCGTACCTTTTTTGAAACCCATTAAAGCGGGAACGCAATTACTACTCCGAAGTACCGATTGACGAACCATGACTGAGAGAGAACAGATGCGTCAGGTCTTTCTTTACTTAAACAAAAAATGCTGAGACGTTTTATAATTATTTGATTGAAAAATTCTGGTACAAAATTGAAAAACTAAATAAAAACGGGTGGTGACATTTGCTACATTGAATTTCCGATATTAGCCAGTATTTGCCAAACCCAGGCTTGGGCCTCGAATTTATGAAAAGACCGTAATCGAACTAAAAGGAGTATAAAAGACAATTGACCATGAAAAGACTTCAGCTTGACTTGTCATTTCGAATTTATCTTGACCCCAAATTTTGCTTCGGGAATTTAGCTCGACCCAAATTTGATGCTTGACTATAACTCGACCCAAACGTGATGCGAAGCAAACTACAAATTTCTTGACTTTGTAGCTGTAGCTTTATAACAAATGCTTTCACAAAACTGTGTAACCCGGGTCAAAGTTTGGTAGTGAATTTTTGTAAGAAATGCGATGAAATGGCGAAAAAAGATAATTTTCCCAGCGTATTTCATACATCTTTTTTCGGTAAATTGCTCTGAATTATTCATTTTCACCAAATTCAACGGAAATCTTCCAAGGAGGAAGCTTGCGTACACTGGTTTGAACCTCTCACTTCTTGCATGTCTACAACTTTTTTTCCACTGCGCCATCCATCACAAACTTTTTTTATGATATCTCTTGTGAATTTAAATCGGATTCAATAAACGTTATGGAAAACAAATGCGGTGAATTCTTGTTAGAGATCTGGTGAACTGCGCGGTGAATTTTTAAAACTGATACAGTAAAATGCAGTAAATTTATTTCACCGCAACCACCGCATTTCCTACAAAAAATTACCCGCAAACCTCGACACGGAACTGCTGTTGTACATGGTGCTCGAGTATGTGAGTACGAAATCACATGATGAGCTTAGTAAAAGTAATTAAATTTTATTTATTTTATTGTGTTTTTTATGTATTGTATTTATTAAATGTATTTTTTGTTTTTTTAATAGTGTAGCTTTAAAAACTATATCATATAGCAAAAGTATACAAAATTTTTTGTTATATTTAATAACAATGTTTAAAAAGATAAATATTTGCTCTCAAGTGTTATCAAATGGATTTTTTTGTGCAAATAATTCAATGATGATCACCAAAAAATTGAAAAAGTGAACCGTCTACGGAGCCATGGCCAGATTTATGCGCTTTTTGCGCTTTTTGCTTCTGAGTATGAACGAACTAACAAAAATTCTATGAATTTTTTTGAACTACAGCCTGTAAAGCTTTGTACTGAACTTTATTGTTCCAAAATTATCAAGAGTTGCTTTGTGAAAGTTTTTTTTACAATTCAAAGAATTTGAACTGTATTGAGGTGCTGTCTTTTTTTTACCAGTCGAAGATGAGTATTGGGGAGCGTCTTTTTTTATCGAAAATTTTAAGTGTAGTTAAAACAGGATGTAAAGGTCAATTTGGCACGTAAAAACTAAGTGTTTGGGTCAAACTACTGAACAATGAATTGAAGAGGAGAGAGAAGCCAGAGTGATTTTTCAGTTCATGCTGCGTTTTTGTGAGAGCGAGGAATGTGGTCGTGTAAAAAAAATTTGCGAAGCGAGCGAAATATTTTGATTACGTGCGGCGTTTTCGAACCAGATACGTGCGGCTTTTGGGTAACGTTGTTCTTTTAAACCATTTTAATAGGTAATTGTACGCTTGGGAGCATTGCGATTGTCTCAATCATACATTAGAGTTTTATACGCAAACTTGAGCTATTTCCGTGATTTCGCTTTTTCGGACACTTTTTCAAGTTTTATGTTTCTAGGGTCATTTTCTGTTTTAATTTAGTGTTCAACTGCGTCCTCACGTTCTTTTATTTTCCTTATTTTAATTTGAAAGCTATTTTAATTGAAGAAAAGCGTTCAATTTTGCAGAATTTTCTTTATTTTCTGTTCTTAGAGTTTCTTTTTTGCCTAATTACTGTTTTTTCTGTCGCTCAGAGTTATTTCAAATTCAACTGTTTAATTATGGTTGGTTGCAGGATTTTTGTTACTTAGTCAAAAACATTTCAATTCAGTTTGATAGCCCAAATTTTGGATATTTTCAACAATTGCCACACCCCTCCCCCTTTTTGCAAAAGGGGGTGCAATAATTGAATGCAATTAAACCGACATATAATCGGCTTAATTAATTCTTTGAGACAAATAAATCAACCAATCACATTCGAGCATTTACTTAGCTCAATTAAGTTGACCGCCAATACCAACAGTACTGTAATTGGGCAACGAACTTTACAGAGGAAATATTGCCTTGTTTGGATAATAATGAGCTTTGTGTTTTGAACTTGAAACAATTAGGCCTTTTAGCACGTGATATTAAATGTATTCAATGTAATCGGGATTTACTGTGGTCTAAGCACAAGAAGGCTAAAGATGTATTTGCTTGGAAATGCCAAAATACGAAATGCAAAAATCATAATTATACCGTTTCTGTTCGGAACGGAAGTTTTTTTGCAAATAGCAATTTATCTGTAGCAAAATGGGTTCTTTAAATTCACTTGTGGGGTCTTTCCCATTATAGCCCCCCCCCCAGCGTAGTGGTCAGATAACCTACAGCCCCCATCATGGAAATTTTACCATAATGGGGGCTATAATTTCATGGGGGGCTATAATGGGAAAGACCCCACTTGTGTTCTATTCAAACATCGAATCAGTAGGCTCATGTACAGACAGGTGTCAGCAAAAAATCAATTAAAAATGCCTACGCATATCTTCGCGAAATTTGTGGCCGATATCTGCAAAAAAACACTATTCGTCTTAGTGGACCCGGAGTTGTTGTTCAAATCGACGAAAGTTGTTTTTCGCACAAACCGAAATATCATCGAGGGAGAGCGCCCGAGCGCCCAATTTGGGTTTTTGGCATCGTAGATACCATTTACCGACCCGCTTTTGGATACATGGAAATTGTCGAAAAAAGAAATGAGAAAACTTTGCTGCCAATTATTCAGGCAGTTGTTGACAGAAAATCAGTAATTCGTTCGGATGAATGGAGAGCATACAGTTCTCTGCAGCGTTCAGGGTACCAACACAGTACTGTCAACCATTCACTCAATTTCGTCGAGCCGGTTACGGGAGTTCACATCCAAAACATCGAGTCTTACTGGAATGTCAAGAAAGCGTACATCAAAAAAATGTGGGATTGTCATCGAAACATGCTTCACTGGTATTTACAAGAATTCATGTGGAGAGATTGCTTCGCAAGAAACAATAACTGCATTAATATTATCTGCCTATATATCACTCATTTTAATCCATTCAATAATTAACTCTTCAGTTGCCTTGTTTTATTGGGGGAGGGGCAATTCTCTATTAGGTACCAAAGGGGGGGCAATTGTTGAAAAGATCCCATATTTTTGATAAAAATAAATAAATTGTTTTTCCAAGGTTTTTTGTATTTTTCATCTTTCTTACGTTTTAAGTGTTTTCCAGAGCGTTTGCGTTTAGTGTGGGTACTGGACAAATAAAGAATAACTGCTTCTGAAGGAGTCAGTATTGATAACATTTTTTGAGACTATGAGAATATGATAAAAGATGAAAAATTTAAAAAAGTTTTTTTTATCTGTTCCTTCAATTTCCTCATTTTACTCGGTTTTTTTCTTTTTTCGAAGTGTACGGCTTGTTATCTTTTAAACTCCCTCATCTCAGCCTGGGTGCAAAAGTGGCCATTTTTTCCAACCAGGAAAAAAGTTTTGCTTCACTTTAGTTCACAGCTTGGTCGACATTTCAAATGAAGACTTTTTTGACTTCTCTAGGCTAATTTCCCTCTTCGCACACTCTGATCAGAGTGCTCGTAAACAACCGAGTAGCAGCACTCTCTCAGAAAAACAACTTAATCTCGAATCAACAGAGTCAGTATTTAAAAGCCAGATGAAAAACAGAAACGTGACAAAACCATAAAACCCCATTTTGAACCCCGTTGTTTGAACTCTGTTCTTATACGTCTTGGTTATCATCTCTAATGCTTATTGGTATTGATACCAGCCGCGGTATTCTTTCACTGAAAAACATCAGTATGTCGAACTACGGAATGGCATCAAAATAGATCACATTTAAAAATATTAGTGTACGAAAATCAAGTCTTCTATTTTTTATTCTTTCAATCCGAATCTGGTCTTTGGTAATCAATGGAGGCTATTTCAGGACAATCTTTCGGCTATGCTTCTTAACATATAAAGTTTTTGTCTAACAGAAGTTGAGCATTTTAGGCAATCTGTTATCAAAAATTGTTTTTGTAGTCGCATCTCGTAAAAAATTTTTCTAAAAATGTTTTCAAATTTTCTCCTTTCAATTTGTTTCTCTGTTTATTTTCAAGTTGAGAGGAATTACGCCAAAACAGGAAATATAGCAAGAAAGCAAATGGTTTTCAACCGAAATTTCTAGTGGAGTAAGAAAACGGTGTTTCAACAAAAGTGGCTTTCTAAATTTTGATTTTTTCGTTCACCTGCATCAATTTTTCTTTCGTTTTTTTTACTCTTTTTTTCAATTTTTTTATCAGATTTATCTCTTAAAAGTTGTTTCCCATCCATTTTATTTTCCATTTTAGGTCTAGCTTTTTGTTTAGTCAATATAAAATTTTTTAATTTCATGTCACAGGATGTTCCTGCTGTTTTTTTTTCGTAATTTCCTTCCCTAAGAACAAACGTTAAGTTATCTCCTATAACCATACCTAATTTCTCTGAAACTTAAACTTTTTTCTGCTGTTTTTTCATTTGAACAAGAATAGCTACGAAAACTTCATAATTTAAAAATCCATTTCATATTAATAAGTTTCTTCCCAGATGGATCAGAACACTTTATTTTTAAAATTTTATAATTCAAACTTTGATTTACATAACTTTTTCACCACTTACAAAACTGAAGTTACTTCCTGTTTTAGCTGAATAACTAAACCGCAAAAACAATTAGCCAAAGCATTGTAATGAAAGCTTTTCAATGAAATGGAGTAAAAACAATTTTGTGGATTAGATTCTACTTCAAATTCAAAATTAGATAATTTAAAATTTTCATTTAACGGTATCGTTTAAAGCTATTAATTTGCAATTGTTTTTGCGAAAGAACTCAAAATTTGAGTGACGTAAAATGCAATTTTTCTAACTTTTTCACAGACACAATAAATCTTTTTCACGTCTAAGATTTTATATTCTTTAATCTTTTGTAATGAAAAAACAGCTTGTATTTTGATTTGATTTTTGGAGTTCAAAAATTTTTCTCACTAGGATTCAGATAAATCTTATAGACTGTTCTTTTAAACTCATTCTTTTAATAAATAACGACAAATTTGGTAGAATGTTTCAAGTTCTTTTTTGTTCATAGAAGAGGCTCTTAGAATAAACATAGTTGATTCGAATATTAGTTTGGTCTCAAGTTTTACTTGGTTTTTATACTGATTTTATATAACTTGAGATTCTCTAGAGCTGCAACAATTTCTTCATATGGTTCCAAACTGGTGAAAGTGTTTATTAGCATCTAATAAGAAAATTTGCACGAATTTTGTTGCTTAATCCATGTTTCAATGCTTTTCTAAGATTTCATTTGATGTGCCAGTGTACAAATCATGATAAGCAAAGCTCTTCCATTGAAACATTTTGTTACTATATTTTCTTTCTCATTCTCTGTTGATAATTCTTTTATATCATAATTGAATTGAAAAAAAAAACGTTTTGTTTTATAATCTTTTCTCGCCATCAATTTAAACTCAATTTTTTTTGAATAATTCATTGTTCTGAATTTGCTCATGGTCAAATGTATTTTTGCAAACCGTTTGCATCTCAAACTCGGGGTAAGATATTTTAGCCCTATAAATTAGGTATCTTACGAATTATACAAAAACGCTCGAAAACGGTGATGTTCAACTTTCGAACTGCGAGCTTCTTTTTGCTACAAAGACAAAAATTTAATTTAAAAAACTGAGTAAAAGTCGAGCCAAAAATTCAATTTACCTCACCAACTTTAATAACCCATTCTCAAACAGCAAATTTAAATCTTTTACTTATGCATGTACATATACGCAAATGGCAAATCGTTTTGCTAATAAAAAATGTATCTAATGAAATCGATCAGTTTTTAAAGAATTTTCGTTATGTTTTGAGTGAAAGATGGTCCACCAAGTGTTGAACTTTGAAATCTTTGTAAAATTCAATTTTGATTCGGCAGGAAAGTGGGTGAAATGGGGGTTCTAATAATTTTTATTCTGTCTCATATTCACTGTCTTATGTTGTAGCAACAGAAAGATTGGTAGGTAGTCTTGGCTTGATAAACAAAAAAAGATAAAATTTAGATGACAATCAAAGACGCCATCTCGGTGCCACAAAGGGCTTAACTCCATTTATTAGGCGGCCCTGAAAAATATATAATTCCTGGGAAAGCAGAACTTAAGAAAAAGCGTGCTGGACTGCCCAGGCCTAGGCCTCGACTTATGAAAAGACTTTAAAAGTCTTGAAGGTCGGAGGCAATATTGACTATAATTACGCGGTCGAGCCTCCTAGTTGAAGTCGAGCTAATATCTTTTCATGAGTCGAGCTAAAGTCTTCTCATGACGAAGAAAGTCCAGCTAAGGTCTTTTAATGGGTCCACCATTGGTCTTTTCATAAGTCAGAACCTGAGCAAGACTAAATAGCTTTGAAACAGAGCAGTCTAGCTAAAGAATTGGTTGGAAAATTGCCAAAGACCTAAAGAAGTTTGTCAAATCTTAAGATAAAGAGATATGGTAGCTTGAGTATATTACCACCTTACTTGATTCAATGAAACCAGCTAGATTAAATGTATTGGTTCTAGTTTCATCAGCCAAGACAAAATTTCGGCGTAAGTCAGTTTGTTTCCCCTCCAAAATTAAGAATTATCTATTTTAAAAAAAAAACAAATTTTTGAGGGATTTTTTGCTCTTCTGAATCGTAAAAGGTGAAAGAGCATAAATTCTGACTACGTTAGATGCAATATTGCACGTAAAATGTTAATGACAAAAAAATTATTGTTAATGACTTATGAAAAGACCAATGATGGACCCATGCAAAGACTTTAAATCGGCTCTGATTGCAAACATTGTGTCGAGCTTAAGTCCAGCCCATATTTTGGGTCGAGCCAAAGTCTTTTCTAAAATTTTGGGTCCAACTAAAGTCGTCTGCGAAAAATCTGAGTCGAGCTAAAGTCCAGAACGTCTTAAAGTCCAGCTAAAATCTTTTCAAAACTCAAATGAGTTGAGTATGGTTTTTGCGTAGTACATTTTGGTCGAGCAATGTCTTTTCATATGTTTGTACCTAGATCTGGGTGTTCTGGCAAATGTTGCTATAAAACTCCTCTTTTTGTTTTATTTAGCAAAGATAATGTTTCTACTGTTGGAAATGGTACAGGAAATGATCAACGGGACCTAAGCCACCGTTTTAGTTATTTTAGACATTTTTTTTTGTTGCAAAGATTTGAGCAAAGCTTTTATTCGAAATAGATCTTATCTATGTTGAAATTGTTAAAACTTTTTTGTCAATTCAACGGCCCCGTGAAAAAATAATCAAAAGAGTTTTGACAAATATTGATGGTAATAACAAAATCAATCAAAGTTGCATTTACAAGATCGCAAATCAAACATTTTCGCAGATATGATCATACCGAATAGTCAACACATTAAGCAGATAGGCTTTATTCAAATGAATTCGCTCTATAACTATTCTTCAAATTTGTTAGCAGTTCAGTTTTTCTGAACTATGAAGACACCTTGTCATTTTGTCCAGTGACGCCATTAAGCCAGTCGGCTTTTTAAAAAAAATAAGTACAGAAAGATCAGAATACACAAAATCATCTTTTTCACTCAACTTATGTGAAATTATTCGGAAAACCCTAAAAACTATTTCTTTTTATATAAAAATGCATAATTTTGCACAATTCAGATGGTTTATCTTACAATTTTAGATAACGAAGATTCAAAGAAAGGCGAATTTAATTCAGTGCCTTAAATGTTTGTTGTATTACATTTGTTGTAGTTGTTATATTACATAATTGATCAAGTAATTTAATCGAAATAGTCTTTATAGTCTTTATAATCGACGTTTTTAAGCTAATTGGTGCTTTTATTACTGCTCTCGATACAAGGCTCTCAAATTGTACGTTTTGCAACCTAATGAAGCTCAAATATACAGTTCAAATATTTTTGGTCTCATCTTTAAGAACCGGTCGGGCAGCAGAATCAAAATATTCAATTAATGTTCTTCTGGAAAATAGTTTCTTCCTCTCTTCAATCCTGTTTTGGTTTTATTCCGCAGAGTCTACAACATAATAGTATCACTCCACCACTGAGAAATATAAAAACACTTCCGAAAACAGCTACGTAAAACACAAATTGCTTATAAACATGATGTTCGATGTTGATCATCGGAGGTGGTAGCACCAGTTTGATCACGTTGCAAAAAGACTTTAAAAGTCTTGTAGGTCGGAGGCAATATTGACTATAATTACGCGGTCGAGCCTCCTAGTTGAAGTCGAGCTAATATCTTTTCATGAGTCGAGCTAAAGTCTTCTCATGACGAAGAAAGTCCAGCTAAGGTCTTTTAATGGGTCCACCATTGGTCTTTTCATAAGTCAGAACCTGAGCAAGACTAAATAGCTTTGAAACAGAGCAGTCTAGCTTAAGAATCGGTTGGAAAACTGCCAAAGACCTAAAGAAGTTTGTCAAATCTTAAGATAAAGAGATATGGTAGCTTGAGTATATTACCACCTTACTTGATTCAATGAAACCAGCTAGATTAAATGTATTGGTTCTAGTTTCATCAGCCAAGACAAAATTTCGGCGTAAGTCAGTTTGTTTCCCCTCCAAAATTAAGAATTATCTATTTTAAAAAATAAAACAAGTTTTTGAGGGATTTTTTGCTCTTCTGAATCGTAAAAGTTGAAAGAGCATAAATTCTGACTACGTTAGATGCAATATTGCACGTAAAATGTTAATGACAAAAAAATTATTGTTAATGACTTATGAAAAGACCAATGATGGACCCATGCAAAGACTTTAAATCGGCTCTGATTGCAATTATTGTGTCGAGCTTAAGTCCAGCCCATATTTTGGGTCGAGCCAAAGTCTTTTCTAAAATTTTGGGTCCAACTAAAGTCGTCTGCGAAAAATCTGAGTCGAGCTAAAGTCCAGAACGTCTTAAAGTCCAGCTAAAATCTTTTCAAAACTCAAATGAGTTGAGTATGGTTTTTGCGTAGTACATTTTGGTCGAGCAATGTCTTTTCATATGTTTGTACCTAGATCTGGGTGTTCTGGCAAATGTTGCTATAAAACTCCTCTTTTTGTTTTATTTAGCAAAGATAATGTTTCTACTGTTGGAAATGGTACAGGAAATGATCAACGGGACCTAAGCCACCGTTTTAGTTATTTTAGACAATTTTTTTGTTGCAAAGATTTGAGCAAAGCCTTTATTCGAAATAGATCTTATCTATGTTGAAATTGTTAAAACTTTTTTGTCAATTCAACGGCCCCGTGAAAAAATAATCAAAAGAGTTTTGACAAATATTGATGGTAATAACAAAATCAATCAAAGTTGCATTTACAAGATCGCAAATCAAACATTTTCGCAGATATGATCATACCGAATAGTCAACACATTAAGCAGATAGGCTTTATTCAAATGAATTCGCTCTATAACTATTCTTCAAATTTGTTAGCAGTACAGTTTTTCTGAACTATGAAGACACCTTGTCATTTTGTCCAGTGACGTCATTAAGCAAGTCGGCTTTTAAAAAAAAATAAGTACAGAAAGATCAGAATACACAAAATCATCTTTTTCACTCAACTTACGTGAAATTATTCGGAAAACCCTAAAAACTATTTCTTTTTATATAAAAATGCATAATTTTGCACAATTCAGATGGTTTTATCTTACAATTTTAGATAATGAAGATTTAAAGAAAGGCGAATTTAACGCAGTGCCTTGAATGTTTGTTGTATTACATTTGTTGTATTTGTTATATTACATAATTGATCAAGTAAGTTAATCGAAATAGTCTTTATAGTTTTCATAATCGAAGTTTTTGAGCTAATTGGTGCTTTTATTACTGCTCTCGATACAAGGCTCTCAAATTGTACGTTTTGCAACCTAATGAAGCTCAAATATACAGTTCAAATATTTTTGGTCTCATCTTTAAGAACCGGTCGGGCAGCAGAATCAAAATATTCAATTAATGTTCTTCTGGAAAATAGTTTCTTCCTCTCTTCAATCCTGTTTTGGTTTTATCCCGCATAGTCTACAACACAATAGTACCACTCCACCACTGAGAGATATAAAAACACTTCCGAAAACAGCTATGTAAAACACAAGTTGCTTATAAACGTGATGTTCGATGTTGATCATCGGAGGTGGTCGCACCAGTTTGATCGCGTTGTTTGCAACTTGTTCAACAACTTCGGCTGCTTTGTCGTATCCCCCGAGTGACGTCATAAGAGTTTTGCTCTTTTCAAGGTTTCGCTTCATCGTCTCATAGCGAACGGGTTCTGCAAAATGGCAGGGCTCTTTTTAAACCGCCAAAATGAAGAATTTTAAAAAAAAAATACTTAGTCAAAAAGAGAAATGTATATAATGATAGAAATATTACAACGACGGAATGACCAAATTCTCAAAATGAGTGTGCCCACGTTCTGACTTTTTACTGTTAATTTGCCTTATTGCTTTTAAATGAAATTGTTTATCGTTATAAAATTTTTGCCCCCCCCGCCCCGTTGTTTTTAATGCCCCCGATTCCCCCATTACAATTTATGTGTTGCTATATAGCACGTCACTGTGTAAAAAAACTATACGTGCGCCGCGGATATAAGAGATATATACCCACTAACTATTGGGGGGAGGGAGCGGTAGAATAGATCCAACTTTTCTTCTCGACATTTTGGCGCAATAAAGTAGAACAGCATTAATGCATTAAGTAATACGAAGTCATAGATAGTTCAACACAATGAGAGTAAGACTTTGTTAGATAATAAAGCGAAGTTGAGGTCAAACATATTTTCCGTGCACATATGAGTCTATAAAAAGGCAATTTTAGCGTGCAAAGTTTTTGATGATATGTTATATGATCATGTATTTTAGTAGATATATAGAGTTTTTTGGGCACTGGTTGTAAAATTTTTAGCGGTTATCTATCAACTATAAAAAAGGAGACATGCAAAGACTTTTTCCTCTCATGACACATTTTTTGTTGTTGTTTTCTCTCCATTTGAAAATTGTCTCGAAACAATTTCTCGGTTCAACAAAAATTAACTATTAAGCGTTTTCGAAATGTAACAAATGAAATTGTATAAATGCTATGTTAATGAAAAACTAAAAAACATAGCAGGACAAGTCCTGACGTACAATTCAAAGAATTTTCATTGACTTAACAAACAGCTAGACCTAGAACGGGAAAACCAGTTTTAAAAAAAATAGATGAAAAAAAAACAAAAAAAAACAGAAAATCAATGTCAAAATGCTGCTAGGGAGAACAAAAAACCACTAGTGAGATATGTAATTTTGATTCTAACAAAAAACTAGGTCCAAAATGAGCTGTGAATGGATTGGGAAAACTATTTAGAAACAAATCCGATCCAAAAAATCGAAAAAACAGTAAAAATCAGAGTGAAATTGCCGCATGTGAACAAAAAACCACTACCGAGAAACCGAATTTTTGTTCAAACACCGTTTTCTCATTCTACTTTTAAAATAGAGCGAAAAAAATTCACGACTCAAAACAACTCGCTTTTTCGCTCCATTTCCTGTTTCGGCGTGACCAAAATCACCATTCCAATTTGACTTCAAAAATCATAAAAATGTGTGAACAGATCTTAAAAAAAAGACAGCGCCCCAATACAATTCAAACTTTTTGAATTGTAAAAAAAGACACCGCCCCAATACAATTCAAATTCTTTGAATTGTAAAAAAAAGTTTACTTCCGTAGTATAGAGGCATTATATACTAAGATTTTAGACCAAGAATTGAGAAGTCTCTAGTGCTGAAAAACAACCACAAAAACTATCATTTCCAATTAATATAGGTGAAAAACGCCCATTTCCGGTGAACAGTTTATCAGCGGTCTTGACAATTGGCAACTTTCTTTACAAGATGTCTTAAATTTTCTGTGAGGAGCTGCCTTAGTCGGAACAGGATGTTAACTTAGAAAGATTTTGAAACAATATTGCAAGTCGGACATGAATCTTGAAACACCTTCAAGAAAATGTTTCAAGGTTCTGGCGCGATCCCAACTACATCCAAAAATGAAGGTCTCTATGGAGGACCAGGGTCTATATGAAAATTAAAATTATCTTAAGAGTTAGTATTCATATTGATGACTTCCATATTCATATTGAAATTAATATTTTCCCCATTTCTACCAAAATTCCTTGTTGAATCTGTGAAGCTTCTGTTTTTCGTTTACATAAAAATTAGAATTTCTACCCTTAAGCAATAAAGATTATTCAAGAAAATCGTAATCAAAAAAGGCCCTAGTAAGAGATCCAGTTTCTTCGAAATCTCAGCAAAAGACAGCTCGACCAGTGGAACTGCAAGGTCGTTACTGACCAGTTGATACGCATTCACTGGCTGGTCTCCAAATCCAGGGAAGACTAACATCGGTGTCTCAGAATAAATTCCTTCCTGTAGTGAGTTGGCTCCTGAAATACAGCGCGAATAGTTGGCTCAACAGAAGTTTCTGGAAGTTTTTTTTTCTAGAGAACAGTGGAAGTACTTGAGGGCTCAGCTCAAGGTTGAATGAAACAAGCCTACTATGTTTTTTTTAAATGAGCAATAAAATATTTAATAGGTTTAATTTACATTTTAATAACTTAGATAGAGAAAAATTCAGCTGGTGCAATATCAATTTCATTCTGTTTTTGATACAAATTTGGTCAAAAAATAGTAAGAAATTTAACTTTTTACAGACACAGTTATAGATCTCTTTGAATCAAGCCTTGGACTATTAAAAAACAACAAGTTTATTCATGACAAATTGTCTTTAAAAGTAGTGTCTGGTGATAAAATCTCAAAAAAGTTCCAATTGTACCAAATTGTTTTTTTTTAAAAAATATTACATTAACACATATTTATTTTAGAAGGAAAGTTGGTAATGTTTTAGTGTTGCGTATTAGGTGTATATGAAATTGTTGTTTTTTGTCCTAAAAACTTGATAAAGGAATTAAACGAGGCCACTACCATAAGTGCAATCAAGAATAAAAACAACACTCACCAGCACCAATTTGTGGGCTTTCATAAGCAGTGGAAAAAGTTGGAATAGATCTAATCGAAAGTTAAGGGTCTGTTAATAAGTTTTTGGATTTAAAGAAAGACACTAAAATGGAGTGCAGGAAAACATCCCATTTTATTCTGAAAATTATCTGTGGTTTTGCTGCGAATACAGAACTAATTGTAGATTTTTCTCATAAAATTAGTAAGACTTGCAAGAAACACAATTATATTTGAAAAACTTAAATGCCATTTAATTGTTTAATTGTGGCTTCGCAACTTGAGTAGCCTTGGTTTTAATTCTCAACTGAACATGATTGAATCGTTGACTGATGTTATCAAATTTAAAATGTAGTGCGTTTTTTTTTCTTACACAAGGTATATTTTTTCTCCTTTTGACCCCTAAATTTTGGTTGATGACAAATTCCAAGAAATCCTTTGCTCAAAAAATTATTTGAAATTCTCTGTAATCAGGTCATTGTTCCATTCTGTGAATTAATTCTGTTTCATTGAAAATTTTTCTTTTTCTGCCAAAACTAGCTGTGTGCATATTTGCTTTTTCAGCTTTTCAGCTATAGCAATTTCTTCTAACATCATAGCAGTCTCAAATCTCTTACAAACTGCAAATTCACCAAACACTGGTAATTTTCAATCGACTCTTAATTATCTGGTTTCTTACAGAGCAGTAAAGTGATATGTTTTGGGAATTTTTATTGATAGAGAGAGAGAGAGAACTAGGCTTCTTTTGTGAGTCCAGCTGATAGAAGCGCCCCAGGGCAGGAGCCCTTAAATTACTTAAAAAAGCAGGGGCGTATTACTTTTGCAGCTGAAAAGCGAATATACATGTCACTATTGGCAAATTTTGCTGACTTTCATCAAACTGTTTTTGTGAAATGTTTAATCAGCGTTTTTTTAAATGTTCCAAAATTCTGGTGTTTTTATTCAATATCAAAAAACAATATTTGAAGAAAAAAAACTAGTATGTATGGCTCCAAGACTGCTATCCCCAACCCGAGTGTCATAGACTTTCATAGCTGAATCAGTATATTCCAATAGTAAGTGGACAATTCAGTACTGCATCAGAGTGACCTAAGGGTACTTTGTTAGCAAAGTATGTGCAGTATTATTCCACAAAGCATTTTTTTCTAAAAAATAGGATGTACATGATGTTTTGAGTGCATAATGTTCATAGACTTTTCAGAAAACAAAAGAAATTTTCGAATTGAAATATAAGTTTTGATTGAACATGAAAAAGCTATTTTTAACCAAAACAATACAGAATGCGTTCTAGATTTAGAGCTCACTAAATCAGACTTGCAGCCAGGGGGTTCTAGATTTGCAGCCGGGGGGGGGGTGTTATGGGGGACAAATTTGAACAGTGTCAATACGAAACATGTCAGGGTATCGTAATTATTCATAATTGTAAATGAATAATAATTAGATACTTCTTTTTGAATAATTGAATAGTTGACATTTTGAAGGGTTTTTTAACAAATTAATTGTCATTATGGTGAATTAATTTTTAATTTTTGCAATTGCCCATGCAATTGCCCAGTACAGAATTGAAGTGCATTATGTTACCACTAAATTCAGAATTTCATTGTAAATTTTGCTATGGAATGTCTATGAAGTGCCATGATCAGAACTCTGCCCATAGCAAAAATAATAATGAAATTTTTATGATTCCGTACTGAAATATCATGAGACTCAGATCCGGGATTACACATTTCTTTTTCCACATGTAAAAAATATCGTTGTTACGGGGTTTGTTTACGGGAGTTCATTGTTAACTTATCAGCTTACATCATATTATTTGAATTTTTCAGCTAAAATTTTTCATTCGATAAAAGTTGATAACAGCCGATAACAGTTAATTTAATAACAGTCTTTCAAAGTAGAGCTAAGTGTTTGTGCCTTGATAAATTCTTAGACACCTATAACTTTGGTCCAAGGTCTAGAGCTGATCGATTGCTTACTCTAATTTAAAAGATCTCTGATTCACTTTAAATGGAGCACCTTATTCCGCTGTTATCCCAACTCTAATATACTCTGTAGGCAAGCTACGGGATCCAAAATTAGCCACATAAAGTAATAAAAAAGCTACTTCTACCTGCGTGAGTTAGAAAAACTTTGACTTCGTTCTTCATTAGCAGCGACAGTTGTGCGACTTTGGTTGTCAGCATCAAGTTCGGTCCATCAACATTTTTAGCTTTCAGCGCATTGAAATAATTCCCTGATGCCGACCAAATAAAAGAATATTTCGTCTGTTTTGCTAAATCTCTCAACAAACTGACCAATTTCGACATCTCCATTTGAAAAACTGTCCCCAGTGACATATAAACTACAGTTTTATCAGTTTTGGAAATAAAATTTTCGATGTCATTGTTTACCTCTTTGAAGCATGTCTCATCCGGGAGGTATCCGACATGTCGTATATTGTTGTCATAATCTATAAATCGAATGTTGCTCAGGAAAATGTCAGGTGGTCCCATGTGAATAACATGTGAAAAATGATAATAATATCCAAAGGGGTTGGCGTATTTTATTTTGGCGTTGCTGAGTTTCGGTTCCATGTTGTGTTCAGCGTTGATCTCATTAACAATGGCGTAAATATTTTCAGAGGCAATTTTTTGCCATATTAGATCAGTCACAAACTGTAGAAATTTGACCACAAAGTTGGGCAACCTCAAAGGCGACCCATTTTCCGTGCTCCTCAGGTAGTCAACGGCTAGCAAAACTAATTATTGTTCTTTTGGCTAATCTATAACTTCATCTTAGTTTTTGAACAGTTTCTTTTATCCTCGTTAAAATTTTCTTTTCTTAATGATTTCTCTTACCGTGTTTGAACAAACTGTGTTGTACGGTGGTAATTTGTTACAGTTTTAAGTTTTCATTAAATCAGACAGTATAAAAGCTTATTCTAATTTTTATCGACTGATTTCTACTGACTTTTGTCCTTATACTTTTCTTTTTGGGAACACATCAGCGTAAGAGTTTCATTCTCATCAGAAAAGTTGCATAGAAAACTTGAACACGCTCCTAGCCGTAAGAAGATTGATGAATAAATATCTACAAAATAATGAATGACCATAGTATTGAATGAATAATTTTTCAAAAAAAATTGGACGGACATAGTTTAGGAGACCAGAAAATGGGTGCCTAGTTTCTGGAATGTAAATCAAACTCATGAAAGAGTCTGGTTCCGATTCCAGTGGGATGACTAAGGGTCCAACATAGTGAGTAACCACTGGGATGTTGTGAAGTTCGGCAGCCAAATGAGCTCCAAGGAGTAAGTAGTCCGTAACAATGACGTCATAATTTGATTTCTGTTGAAGATATTCGTGAGTTTTGTCGAACGCCACTCTAAATTAAAAGCATAGTTTTTTGTTTCGCAATAAAAAAACGCGCTATTTGATTTCAATTGTCTACAAAATTGAGCCAAACTTAACAATGTTGCATTCGTCACATATGTTCTCAAATAAAAAAGTGGACTAAATGCAGCAATATTGACAAGTGCAAATAATGCTGAACTAACGGTGAAGAAAAATTCCACTTTTTCCCCACTCTCTCCGCCAATTTTTAACGGTGGACACCTCGAACTGAGACTCTACTAATTAATGAAGGCCATATCTCAGGGACTCACTGATAACATAACCATAGGCCACAATTTTGAGCATTTAACCGCATTAAAAAACGTATAAATGGACCTTGACTTTTATAGTCCGAAATTATTGCATGACACCCAATTTGTAGAACTAAATGTCTCTGTGATCTGTGATATGGGTGCAAAGGTGCAAAACTGCTAAGCTTGCATGATATTGTTAGGTGCCATGTTATTATAATTGCGTTCCTAAATAATGCGAGGGCCATTTCTGACATTAATCACCAATTAGGCTTTCTTTCCTTCATTGCGTTCTATTTGACAGGTCGTCAATTAGATTCAGTTCACAATAGATCCAGTAATCATTGGAAAATGGCTGGTGCGGGCAATTGTGACGTAAGCGTGGGTAAAACCCAAAAACATGGGTCGCTGTTTTCTACGGTTACTCAAAAACGGGCATAGTATTCAATTGAGAGGGTTATTTCAACTTTGAAGCCAATAAGCACTTAATTCGCTTATTGTCACTTTTCTCGACACATACTTTTTTTACAATCCTAATCTTTGAAATAGTCGTCAATTACAAGAATTAGTGTCATTTTTGGATAGAATAACTGATAAAATTTAACCATTTGCAAACTAAAAAGCTGTTTTGCAACACCTTACAAATCATACCGAATGATTGCTTGTCTAAATAGTCTATAAATCTTGCAACAAAATGTAAGCAGGTCATCAAATTTTAACCACATTTGTGTGAACGATATTGTCACAGCAGCGTCAGCTTAAACTTCTTATAAGTCATTGTGTACAAATAACACAGAGCAATTTTGTAATCTGAAGAGAGGGAACTGCCGTTATCCTGTACACCAACGAATAAAGGCATGGATGTATTTTCGTGTGTATGGCAGGTAAGAGTGGGATGATTTAAAAACAGGTTGTTTGCTGGGACAACTGTCTTTACCTCTCAATTTAGATGGTCGAAGGTCGAATTAGTCATTCTTCATCTTCGCACCTTTAGACATGATGATTTTCCAGACAATATAATGCGTGCAACTACCACCAACAACGTACGCTCAATAAGTGATCATTAAGTGACTGCTGGCTGTCGTGTTTAAAAGTTTATTTAGGTAACAAACTCTTAACTGATACCGAAATACTATTACACGTCACGGCAAAATGCTATTGAACATAGATATGCATACCTAGCATTTTCTTTGACTGGTCTTAGAGTAGATTCAAGAGTGGTGACAGTTCAATAAAGTGCTTTCCAAACAAAATAAAAAATATTAGGCTAAATGAAAACGTTCAAGATTATATTTATTGTTATGTCAGGTGGGAAATCGTGTTTTGTAATTCTGAGAAATAATACGTATAGCGCAAACAGAAAAAAAGATGTCAGCGAAAGTTTTATTACCACACGCGCCAAAATATCTATCTGATGATATAATTTATGCATTTCACGCCTTGTACAACTTACAATGATTAAACTCGTCAACGCCAGCCATTGATGGAAATCCGGCTGCTTGGTTAACAAGTATAAAATGATTGGGTGCTTTAGCGCATAAGTCGGACAGGTCGGATCTTACGGGCGTTGACGGACGTGAGTTGAGTGCGTGTTCGATTTTGACCAGAAAAATAATAGTTCTTAAATCTTCATCTGTGAGGCGAAGCGATCCGAGGATGGTATACAGTACTCTTTTCAAAAAACGGACCTACGTCTCCTAGATGCCAGTTTGGCGTGGCGCACTGGGAGGAGTGAATTATAATTAATTCATTGATCATCGAGCTGCGCGGCAATGTTGATCGTTTTCCAAATTTAAATACAATCCCGGAGCTCTTTGCCCCTGCAACAAAATTAGTTTTACTATCGGAACAAATGATGCTAGGTGTTCTTCGACGAATAACGGACCACTCAACTCCCATTACGCCTTTACGCAAGAACTAGCGTCCATAAGAGGACGGTTTCTAAATGGCGAGCGCGATTAGTCAAACCAGTGAAGACGAATCCCCACCTCTTCTCGGTAGTCAGACGAACGGCGAAGTAAAATGGGCCAAAGTAATAGACCGGTGTTTGTAAAAGGGGCAGACTGGAATGCAAGTGTCTCTTCGGGACGCGCAATCATCAGGGTTGAATGGTTGCCGAGCGAAAACCTTCTGCACAAAACGCAGGCTAATTTATTGGAACGTAGTGATAAACGTAATTTAAGGATGGAATAACGTTCCTATACTTTAGAAGGCAGATATTCAAAGCCTTGATATTAAATTGTTACGTCATTAAGCCTCAGAAACAGTTTGGCGACAGATGACGCTCATGCAGCTCGAGAGGGTGCCTAATGACAAAGTAGTCAATTCCTATTAGCCAACTTAGTCGATCAGAAGAGCGGCTGAGACCATGAGGCCCAATAAAAGGTGACAACTGAGCAATACGGATGCTCTTCTTGACGGGTTTGATATCAATACGATCCTCCCTTTCAATACTGAGGTATTTTTCTTGAAGAAATTAGTGACGATGATGCTCTGCTTGGTCAAGCCCAGGAGGATCGGCTATGTAACCGTCTATATTGCGGTAACATTTGTGTGATGGTAACAGACGGATCATATGGGATGCTATCTGGAGGATTTTCTGAAAATAGCTGAATTTGTCAAACGGGATCAGAACATTATTTCGTTCTCTTGCCACCTTGGTTGCTTACAACACCGCGCTTGATGTGATGTTACCTCTGACATTGAAGGTCAGCTCAAAAGAGAAGTGGTTAGCTCTTGAGAAATAAGGACCTTTCAAACAGCTATTGGATTGCAAAGTCTCAGTGGTTAAAACAAATAGTCAGATGTTTATCTGGAAATGTTTCAAATAAACAGATAATCCATTACAGATTGTCTTATCTAATCAGACTATTTTTATTATTTTTCAATTAAAAGTTTTTATCGAGATAACTTTTGTACTTAAGTTTTAATACCACACGCGCAAAAATATCTATCTGATGATATAGTTTATGCATTTCATGCATTGTACAACTCACGATGATTAAACTCGTCAACGCCAGCCATTGATGGAAATCCGGCTGCTTGGTTAACAAATATAAAATGATTGGGTGCTTTGGTGCCTAAGTCGGACAGGTCAGAGCTTACGGGCATTGACGGACGTGAGTTGAGTGCGTGTTCGATTTCGACCAGAAAAATAATAGTCCTTAAATCGTAATCTGTGGGGCGAAGCGTTCCGAGGATGGTTTACAGTACTCTTTTGAAACAACGGACCCACTTCGTTTAGATTCCAGTTTGGCGTGGCGCACTGGGAGGAGTGAGTATTACTTAATTCATTGATCAGCGAGCTGCGCGGCGATATCGATCGTTTTCCATATTTAAATACACTCACGGAGCTTTTTGCCCCTGCAACAAAGTTACTTCTACTATCAGACCAAATCATGCTAGGTGTTCTTTGACGAATAACGAACCACTCAACTCCCATTACGCAAGAACTAGCGTCCATAACAGGACGGTTTCTACATGGCCAGCGCAATTAGTCAAACAAGTGAAGACGAATCCGCACCTCTTCTCGGTAGTCTGACGAATGGCGAATTAAAATGGGCCAAATTAATCTACCGATGCTCGTAAAAGGAGCAGACTGGAATGCAATTGTCTCTTCAGGACTCTCCATCATCAGGGTTGAATGGTTGCCCAGCGGAAACTTCTGCACAAAACGCAGTCCAAAATATTGTAACGCAGTGATGAAAGTAATTTAAGGATTGCATAACGTTCTTGTACTTTAGAAGGCAGATATTCAAAGCCTTGATACTAAATTATTACGTCATTGTACCTTAGAAACAGTTTAGCGACGGATGACACTCATGCAGCACGATAGGGTGCCTAATGACAAAGTAGTCAACTTCTATTAGCCAACGTAGTCAATCAGAAGAGCGGATGAGACCATGAGGCCCAATAAACGTTGGAAACTGAGCAATACGGATGCTCTTCTTGACGGATTTGATATCAATACGATCCTTCCTTTCGATACTGAGGTATTTTTCTTGAAGAAATTAGTGAAGATGACGCTCTGCTTGGTCAAGCCCAGCAGGATTGGCTATGCAATCGTCTATGTTGCGGTAACATTTGTGTGATGGTAACAGACGGACCATATAAGATGCTATCCGGAGAATTTATTGAAAAGAGCTGAACTTCTCAAATGCGATCAGAACCTTACTTCGTTCTTTAGCCAGCTTGTTTGCTTACAACACCGAGCTTGATGTGATGTTACCTATGACATTAAAGGTTGGCTCAAAAGAGAAGTAGCTTTGAGAAGTTAGGACCTTTCAAACAGCTATTGGATTGCAAAATCTCAGTGGGTAAAATAAACAGTCAGATTTTCGTCTCGAAGTGTTCCAAATAAACAGATATTCAATTACAGATTGTCTTATATAGTCAGACTATTTTTAATATTTTTTGAGTAAAATTTTTTATCAAACTAACTTTTGATAGAAAGTATAAAAGGATAAACTTTTCGAATTTTCCAGCTGAGCAAAATTTTCGAAATACTGTTCAACCAGGCTGGTAGGCAACAGACATTTTCTAGGATCAGATTTTGTCTGTGATATCTTTTTCGTGACTTAGTTGCAAGATAAAACTAGAACTTGAAATATGAGACGTTTTGTTCTCTAAAATAGATTAAAAAGAATACATTTGCACATATTAGAATGTAAAAGTCCATCTTAATTTCATGCTTTTTTATTTCAAAATAATCAAAAGCACAAATTTACAATAATTTGGTTGAAAATAGTTTAACTGAAATGCTCAAATTGAAGTATTTATTGCTACCCAGGTTGAGTTGCCAGACCGAAAGTCGATATGTCCAGGCCGTCCCAGACGGATAGTGTCTATTTCCAGACTCTCCCAAACGGAAAGTGCCTATGTCCAGACTTTCGTGCGTTCAAAATTTTTCGTGCGTTCATCGTGCGTTCAAAAGTCCTCATGTCCAGACTTTCGTGCGTTCAAAATAGCCCGTGTCCCGATTTTCGTGCGTTCCAAAGGAAAATTCGTGCGCTAAAAAATGATAATTTGTGCGGTCATGTCCAGACTATAGTGCGTTCAAAAGGCCTTATGTCCAGACTTTCGTGCGTTCAAAAACGCCTATGTCCAGATTTTTTTGTGTTCCAAAGTTACATATGTCCAGACTATCGTGCGTTCAAAATTGCTTATGTCCAGACTATCGTGCGTTCAAAATTGCATATGTCCAGACTATCGTGCGTTCAAAATTGCTTATGTCCAGACTATCGTGCGTTCAAAATTGCATATGTCCAGACTATCGTGCGTTCAAAATTGCATATGTCCAGACTATCGTGCGTTCATTTATTTTCCAGACCGTGTAATTTTGAACGCACGACGCCACCTTTTGCGTTCATTTTGGTCTGGACATATCGACTTTCGGTCTGGGACCTCAACCTGGGTACATTCTTGGCGTTGTTGCTGGAGATAATTGCAAACAAATCATTTCTGCTATTGATGCATTCATAAATATTGCTGATTTAAGAGCGGGTACTGTGCTTACTTGGTACCGTTGTTAGCGAATGTCTCCCTGGCGTGAAGCAGACCCTGGATCTGGTTGTCCGCTTTGACGGACTCCACCGTGTACATTATGGCCTCAAAACAGTTAGAGGCGTTTTTAAACATGCTCGCAACTGCAATGTATCAATGTAGTCCTTCCAACATTTCATTGTCTATAATTTTGATTATGCACCCAGGCTTAGACCTCGACTTACGAAAAAACCATACTTGAAAAAAACCATGGACCGAAATTATCATTCTCAACCTCTACTGGGCTCAGATTAATCAAGCTGGACATTAGATCGACCCAAATGTTTTGCACGGCTTTCGCTCGACTCAAAATATTGAATTGCAAAAACTGGCTATTGTCAATTCATGAGTTGAGCAGAAGTCTTTTAATGAGTCTGCATTATAGCCTCGAAAGTTTTGCGTGAAATTTTATCGCTAACTAGAGATTATAAAGTAGTCAGCATGTATGCTCCTTCTTCATCTTTTGAGGAGATTCTACTCAGCCGCTACTCAAAATATGCATTATTTAAAAAACAGTTTGTACAGAAGCAACAAAAAATAAAATAATTCTTTGTCCGATTTTGCAAGAAAGCAGACTTATGAAAATACTTTTACTTGACCCATGAAAATATCCTGCGTGGCCGATGAGGTCCTCCACCCCCCGGACTATTGAAATCATATTTTTCAAACGATGAAAAACAATGATTGATCATCCAAAATGCGTATGATAAGACCATGCCTGACTCAAACTGCACGTGGACTTTTCTTGACCCATGAGAGGACTCTTCCTCGACTTTTTGTTTTGAAGCTCGACCGTGTAATTTAAGTTAAGAATGCCCCTCCCCACTAAAAGTTTTGAGTCTTTTCAAACTTTGACAAACTTTGGCAAAAGAAGTACCTATCGAAACTTTGGTAAAAACAAATACCTATCGAAAATAAGGAAAACGTTTACAATCTTAATCAAACTTGCCTTACGATTTAGTGCCCTTATCAAATAAAGTTGACCATTTGCTCCATTTTACCCCCTTTGACTGCATTAATACATGTTAAAATGGTCTCAGAATATGAAAGAGATATGGCAATAAATGACGATTATAGTTATTTGTATTAATACGAGGTCTCTGTCTTTTGGCGCCGAACTCCACAAATTAGTTGAAAATTAAAAGTGGAGCAACTGGTTAGTAATACTACTCCCAAGTTGTCCAAAAGCTCATTGACTTCTGATCAGACTTTCCACTCCAAAAGTCCAAAAGTGACCACACCTGTCTGCTGCAAGTTCGTATTAAAAAAAATCATCTGATAGTAAAAAAAAAACAAAGATCAGCATTTCATCTTTAATAAAGGCACTACTCGCCATATGACTGCTAAGTCCAGGAAAAGCTTCCAACTGATTGGGAGGCAGAACTAACTCTCTTCAAAAAACAGCTGCATGAGGGGCTGCAATTTCTTTTCTCATTCAAAAAGTGAACTGTCGTACGCAAATGAGATTGCGTACTTAATCTTGAGTTGCGAGTGACGATTATGTCTTATATCCTAACTTGCGCGGCGAGTGCGCTTTACACGATTTCTCAATGAATCCGCTTAGCGAATCGCTTGGTAATTACTTGTCTACTTTACTTGATTAGCAAGACAGTTAATAAAGAATAAGTTAAATTGAGCAACTGTTCGCGAAGTGCAAAACAAAAAGAGTGAGTATTAAGGCAACTGGTATTACAGAAGTCACAACAAATATGAACAATAATTTCCCGCTATGGGAGATGGGAAAAACAGACTAGCATGTGAAATAACATTGACTTATACACATGCCCTTCATGAACAAGTACACTAAATTAAATTAAGTACATCGTATAATAAATTTACTGCACTGAATTAATTTATGATGTATGACATTTCTCCCGCTTCAATGAAAATTAAAATTGCGTAAAATAAAATTTTAATAACAATATGAATAATATTACTACTTATTCACCGGTTAAATAGTATCAACAATATATGTACTGGTTATCATAGCTAGTCATAAATAATAATGTATCAAGTTTTAATTAATCAAAGTTTTCACAAATCATTTTCATCGATTATGAGCTCATTTGATGTACTGTGATCCGCTGGTCGTATACGGGGATCTGTTGGTGATACCTGTCCTATGATAGGCGATGGGAATTCATTTTCTATGGGTTCAACCCGCGATGCTGTGTCAACAATTGTTTGTACAACTGAAGGTTGTATCGATTCAATATCTCCTACGCGTCGTTTCCTGCGGGGTGGAGCAAAGTTCGGGGGACACGAATTGGTATATTCACCAGACGAGTCTTCTTTATCGTATCCATAGTATTTAGGACTTTTTCTAGTCCGTTTTGTCCGTTTTATCGGTAATTGTTGTAATGCTATTGCTGGAGCCGATGTAGTTGACAAGATTACTTCTGGTTGGTTATTTGTAGGAGGGGGTGCGATTAATATTTCTCCGGTTATGATTTGCTGTTCTGGAGCAGCCTCGGGAATTTCGGGTAATACTTGGGGAGCGAAATTTTCCGGAATTTTGGGCATGCGTACCCGCATTGCGCGAGCAATGTTTGATTTATTTGATTTATTTAATGAGACACCGCTTCCAGTTTCTCGCTTGCGATGCTTCATCTTTCGATCTCCTTTTTGTATGCGCGTGGACTCTTTTATGTGGCTAAATATCTTAGCCTCAGTTGTCTTCTCATGCGTGCGGGGTCCTCGACGGTTAATATATTCAGTTAACTTCGTTTTCTGTTCTTCCCGAGTACCAAATTTGGCAATATCACTGTTGCGCACTGTTACTTCCATTTTCCCCGGTTCGCGAATGACAGAAGTATATTGATCGGTCTATTGTACCACAGATACTGGGGCCAACACCTCATACAAACCATCGAGATTTTTCTTGGATCTTTTATGGAGACGTTTCTTCCGAGCAATGTTCAACTGTACGGCGTGTTCTTTCAGAGGTAGTGGACGATTCGCTTTTGTGGTGCGAAGGAAATGGGATTCATTGTCTGTTGCTAGACGTTCACGTGTGGTAGCGTCCTTTGTTGCTTTGCAGATGTTGCGCTCAATTTCATCGTCACTACGGCTGTTACCCCAGTGTTCCTCCGGCAACAATTCGTTAGGAGTTACTGTTTCTTCATCTAAATAATGATTCAAAATTTTTTCATAACTTAGATCAGATGACTTTGGTTTAGTACTTATATTACTAAGCGCTGTTTTGGCTTTACGCCCAAAGTGAGATTCGAATGGCGAAAGCTTAGTTGTTTTATGTTTACATATGCGAAGCTGGTATATAATTGATTTTAATGCTGCTTTAATGGTGAACGAATTTAATTCTTTGTTTGCTTCTTTTATACATGCTAAGCGTTGTTTAATAGTAACAATAAGTCTATCAACTAGTCCTATTGCACGATGGTCATTTGCCGGAGCTGGTTTTATTGTGATATTATTTTTCATACAAAAATTTTTTTACTTAGTTACCTATAAGACAACGAGCTTGGTCTATTCGTAAAGAACGAGGAACTCCATGAGTTTGTATATAATTATCTAAAAATTTTATTACATTCGATGCATTTGCATTATCAACTAATTCTGCAGAAGGATATTTTGAAAATCTATCAATACATGTTAAAATGTATATTTCATGTTCTTTTTCGTTATTAATCGGTCCTGCAAAATCTATTTGTTTTTCTTGGTTCGGAACTATACATGGTGTATGTGCTCTAAATTGTTTTGCCGGAATAACAGATTTTAAATTTTTACCGATAGCAGTGCAAGATTTGCACTCTATTGCTTTGACGAGCAAATCACGATTCATGTATGCCCACCAGCAGTATTGAGCCATACATACCATCCCCCAGCTACCTGGTTGACTCGCATGCAAATCTTCAATGAGTGCATCCTTAAGCGCGTTCGGTATGGCTACCATCTCATCCATACAAACACATCCTCCAGTCACATGAAAGTCCCGCCAATAGCTATGGAGATACGGGTTGAGGGCCTTTAATCGTTCTTCATCTCCCCTGATTATGCAGTCCCGAACCTCCTTCAGAACTGCATCCTTGCTTGTTAGGGATGCGATTAGCCCTTTGTTGAACACCTTGCCCACCACTTTCTCAAAGGACACCACTTGAGGGCTTTCCGTGAGTGGGGTGCTTAGATTAGAATGGGAGGATGATCTGCGTGGCGTGCTTGTTGTTGCATTATCCGTGAATGATACGCGGGGCGAAGCTCTTGTTGTGCGGGATGAGATGGATTTTCCCTTTAGAGATGAAGCTTGTTGACTCATTGTTGAGGAGAGTTGAGTTTTTTCAATTAAATTGAAAATTGAAAATTGAAAATTGACAAAGAGGAAGACAACTGAATTTCAGGTTGAGTTTGGGCAAAAAGCACTTGTTTGTTGTTTGTTAATTGAGCACGTGAGTTATTTAAAGTATTTGAGTTTGGATTACTAAATAAGGTAGGAATTTGAGACTGATTTTTGATTGACAAGTGAGAATGACTTATTGAAGCAAATTTAGGAGTTTTTTGGTAAACGAGTGACGCTTTTCCTGTTTCTACAAGCATTTGAGACTCAATTTGTAAAGGTTTAATTGTAAATGGTAGACTATGTGACGCAAAATTAGAATGAGTTTGGTGTTTAGGAATTTGCTTTGCAAAAGAGGCATCTGAAGAATGCAATCTAATCTTTTGAGTATTTAATAAGGTATTATGCCTCGCGAGTGTTAATTTGTTAAATGAAAAGCGTACTCGCGATGCGAGATCAGAATTGGTATTAATTAATTTGGAAGTGTTTGCTTTTGAAGTAGGATATGTATGTGCGAATACTGATTCATTTTGAGTTGAATGTACTTGCCGATCATGTGCACTAGTACAATTAAATCTATTAGTGGGATTAAAAATCGAGTTATACTTTTGATCAGCAAGTGATGTAATATTTTGAGTTAAGCGTACGCGCGAGGCGTGTTCACTATGCTGATTATTGATATTAAAAGAGGACAAAGTAGAATGGTATTTTTGCGTAACGAGTGCTGAATTGTAATTTGTTAAGCGGACGCGCTTAGCGGGATCGCTATCAGAATTAAAATTTTGATTTAAGAATGGTATCAAGCTATGATTTTGCAGAGCGAGTGGCTTATTAATTTTTGTTTGAGGATTTGATTTGACATAATCCATATTTAAAACTTGTTCACTATTAGTGGTGGAATTTTTATTTTCACCATCAATATCAATATATAATTTATTAAGTGAAGGAGCTAAAATGTTGTGTTTTTGTTGAAGTAATTGAGCATCAGAGTGTATGCTTGATAATGTTGCGAATAAAAATTCCTCATCATATTTTGAAACACTTTTTGCTGGTTGATATGGATTTCGAGAGATGTAATCAACTAGTCCCATCTTCGCGCCGGGCAGATGCTCTATTGAGAATTGATAAGGCAAAAGACGATCAACCCATCGTGATAACCTACTATTGTAACTTTTATTTGATCGATGTTCTTTTAAAGTAGAAAGTAATGCGTGATGATCAGTGATAATAGTAAACTCTTTACCAAACAAATAATTTTTAAAATATTCTATGGACCATACTACCCCAAGAAGTTCCAATTCGTTAATAATATAACGTTCTTCACTACTATTTAAAAATCTTGATGCAAAAGAGATCGGCTTCCAACCATCAACTGTTAGTTGTTCTAGTGCTGCTCCCAATCCGGAGCGAGAAGCATCACATTTGATTCGGGTTTCGAGTTGGGGGTTATAGTGAATGTTCTCTGTATGATTTGCTATGCGAGTTTTTATGGCATCAAAATGTAGAGTATGAGCGTCAGTCCAAATGTATTTAGTTGACTTACGAAGAAGAGGTCTTAAAGGATGGCAGAGTTGGGCTAGGTTGGGAATAAATTTACTAATATAGTGGACTGAACCGAGAAATTATCGTAATTTTTTTAAGTGTATTAGGTGGTTGTAATGACATAATAGAGGATGTTTTAGATTCGAGTGGTGATATCCCAGATTGAGTTGGGAGGAAGGTTAATTCGGAGATTATCCGCGTCCAGTTTTTTAAAGCAATCTAATACAAGTTGTAAATGATCATCTTCAGAACCTTTACTTACAATTAGGATGTCGTCTAGAAAACAAAATGTATTTTTGAGGCCAATCAAAGTGTAATCCATTGCCTTCTGAAACTCGGCAGGCATGTCAGTAAGACCAAAAAATCCAGTTTTGAAACGATGCGTGCCTGTCATGTCACCACTTACAATATTGAAATTACAGTGTTTAGCAGTTTCAGGGTGTAGATTTAGTTGGCTGTATGCATATTTAAGATCAATAGTAGAGAAGTATATTTTATCCGCTGGTTCTGTTTTGTAGTTTTTTATTATTTGTGATATGGAATCCAAGTGTTTCAATATTTGGCATTTGATATTTATTCTTGTGTATTGCTTTATTAAGAGTTTTGGAATCCAATGCTCACTTTATTGTTTGATCTCGTTTAACTGTGATTACAATAGGTGAAATAAAATACTGATCAGAACAGTTATTCAATTTTTCTATATGTCCTTCTTCAAGAAGTTTTTTAATTTCATTATTTACTCGTTCTTGTAAGTTAATGGGTACTCTTCTGCCCTTTTGGTGTTTTGGTTGAAAGTTTCTATGGAATTTAGATTTAACAATGTGTATTTTTGAGCGACCAATACGTGTAATAATTTGAGGAAATTGTTTTGCAATACGTGTTTTAAATGGACATTGGGATGTGATAGTGTTGACCATACTAACTTCATATTTTGGGATTTGAGTTACTGAGATTCCGAGAGCGTCAAACAAGTCTCAACCAACTAGTGGTTTTAGCCCGTCACGGACTACCGCAAATTCAGCTTCTTCAAGTCGCCATCCATTGCTCGCAATTGGTGCCTGTATCATACCAGTCACGTTTATGGGTTCGTTTGAAAATGTTTTGAGTTCCTGGGGAGGCGCTATCATCAACCATCGAGCAAGAGGAGAATTTTCCACTATTTCCGAAGCAAGAAACTTGGGTAAAATACTGCATACACTGCCTGAATCAATGAGAAGTCCTACTTGGGTGTTACCAATTTGCAAGATGGTGTTCATTGGTTCAATCTGTATTGCGTTACTTGCGATGCTGGCGGCCATATTATCATCTGAGCTATCGTAATCTGATTCGCATTGCGGGTTATAATTCATATTTTTTATGGCATTTACCGTTTGATCAGTTGAAGTTTCTTCAACAGAGTCAACATTAGATTGGATGGGTTTATTTGATGATGACTTCGGTTTCCTGCACACTCGCGAAAAATGATTTTGTAAACCACAGTTATTGCAAGTCTTGCCTCTCGCAATGCACTTGACTTATGATTTGCTGACGAAGTTAAACCACAGTTTCTGCAGAGTTGATTTGGTGGTCGAGAAAAAATAGATGTAGTCGGCCGTTGACTCGGTGGTCGAGAAGGTCTTTGAGAAGTTACTGCGTTAACCTGTGGGGCAGGTTGCGAATTTGAAATTTGTAGTTGATTTCTTTGACCTAATTCCATATTTATGGCCAAACGTAATGCTTGAGCTGGTTCCAGAGTTTCTCGCAGCAATTCCGTTTGGATTTCCGGATCTAACATATTCGCAATAAATAAATCTCTGATAACAGTATCTTCTTGACTCCCGAGTTCACAATTTTCAGAAAGTTCTTTCAATTTTCCAAAGAAATGTTCGATAGACTCTCCTCTTGTCTGTTTTGTAGTGAGAAGTACATACCTATCAAATGTGATATTTCCTTGACGAATAAATGCTGATTCCATGATTGTCCAAAGTTCTGCTGTTGTTAGAATGTCCATCTTGAGGTGCGGGTTTCTGCTACAAACAATTCGACGTCCTTCGGTGCCCAAAGTGAGACATAGCATTGACACAGTCTTCCGATCAGCCTGTGCCCACGGTTTATCTCCACACATTACTCCTATCTCCAGTTGTCTCTGACACCGATTCTCCCAGTTCATTTTTGATTGAGCGTTCCTCGACAATCTTTCCCTCTCCGATTGTGCCGATGATCCGGTTATCGTATCCTCATAGATAGGTTCAAGTGGTAGTTGTACTGTTTCGGGTTTTGGTTCCAACAAAGTGTCTAGTGTAATATTTTCCTCGCAAGAAGAGCTAACTTGGCCTGCATCTGCGACTTTTCCCATTTCAACGGAGGGTCTGCACTAAGTTTATCCCAAAATGGCTCAATGCCGAGTGGGGTCCGCTTCTGAGTTGCTGACTGCGCCATGTCGTACGCAAATGAGATTGCGTACTTAATCTTGAGTTGCGAGTGACGATTATGTCTTATATCCTAACTTGCGCGGCGAGTGCGCTTTACACGATTTCTCAATGAATCCGCTTAGTGAATCGCTTGGTAATTACTTGTCTACTTTACTTGATTAGCAAGACAGTTAATAAAGAATAAGTTAAATTGAGCAACTGTTCGCGAAGTGCAAAACAAAAAGAGTGAGTAATAAAGCAACTGGTATTACAGAAGTCACAACAAATATGAACAACCATTTCCCGCTATGGGAGATGGGAATAACAGACTAGCATGTGAAATAACATTGACTTATACACATGCCCTTCAGGAATAAGTACACTAAATTAAATTAATTACATCGTATAATAAATTTACTGCACTGAATTAATTTATGATGTATGACATAAACAACAAAAAAACAGGTCAACTTGAGGGTTTAGATATCAAAAAAAATTGAAAACTATTTATAAAAATTAGTATCTAATAATTGATATACTAATCAGTTTTATACTTAGGGCTATCAAAGCTTGACAACGCATTTTAATAAGAAAATAATAATAAAAAATTCTTGGAATGATTTTTTTCTAAAATTTGTTTAAGTTTATTTTGTATAAAAATCCCTTTTCAAAGATATTCACTCACAAATACACTTCTGTTATTGTGTTTGATTCTTTTACGTCATCACTGGTGATCATTTTGGATCTGAAATATTGCAGTAGGTAATATTTCAAAAGTTCACTTAAATTTTCGACTTTTTGAATACTTGTTTTCTTCAGATGAAGAAAATATTTAGAAGTTTAACCCGGGCACTTTTTAGAGCCAAAAGGCTCTTTCGAGCTAAAAACTACCATTTTTGAAAACTCTTTTGAAATTTTTCAAGTTTTGCTGATGCGTATTCTGAAACCAAAGAAACATTTCATTCGTCATCTCGAGTTAAAAATCTAGACTTTGCGTATAACAAATCTTCATATTAGATTTATTAAGTATAAAAAATACATGGGCTTTAAAATACTATGCTTCAACGAGCGTTGCGAATCTTGCATATTCCAACAATCTTCAGGATAATGATTTTCTAGTATGCTGATTGGTGGCTTAATAGTAATGTGCTTCTTTCCTAACGTGCCCTTTACTTTTGTGTTACGTGTCATGAATTACCCAGCAGTCACGACTATTTTCCCCCCGACTACTAGGCGATGATCGTGCACCTCCTGGTTCCCTGGAATCATTGGTTGACCAGGCACTCTATGAGAACCTTGAGCACTCCTTTCGGGCTACCAGAACGCAAAACGAAGTCGCAGGTTAAACGAAGTACATTTTCCTCTCATTCAAAACGACCCGAACCCTGCAGCCACATTCAATTACAGATGACAGTATGAAAACTATGAGGCAAAAAACGTTTCGTTAATTGATGAAATAAAAAGATTTGTCATTTTTTTTAGTTTTCTCAATTAAGGTTTTTATTTAGTTTTTTCAGTTTTACTAGTTTTACTATTTTTTTCAGTTTTTTCAGTTTTACTAGTTTTACTATTTTTAGTTTTCCTAAATTTTTTTTTTAGTTTTCTCAATTAAGGTAACAGTTTTACGAATTGTGGAACTCATTACTTGTGTCCTGAGCTCAGCATCGCATAATTACAATCAGTGTTCAATTTTTTGAATTACAAAATATGGACATTCAGGTGAGTTCGACCATGTCCAAGATAAAGCAGCAAACAGTTGCCTCAAAATTGCAAGATCTATATTCTCTGCAATCGAATTACCGATATTTCTTAGGTGAGACCAATAGCTACGTTCATCTTGCGTTGAGACTGCGCATCCATTATATGGCCCAAAGATTCCTCTATTTGGGAGGGTACAATAATGAAACTCTTTTCACTTCTTTTTTTTAGCTCTAGAGGTCTCAAACACATTTTTTCAAGATATTCCGACAATTTACAAGGCTTCAACTGGTACTGGGCACTGACATGTTTCAACATAAGAAAACCTTTGAACGAAGATTGAACACCTTCAGACAATAACAGTCACATTGAACATGCAAAGAACCACTAAGAAGCTTGATAAGTGCGGGGACGAAAGTTCAACGCAGCACACTCCTTACAAAATGCAAAAACAATTACACCCTGTACCAGCAACAAACACATTTTACACCACAATGCCCGTCATCCTGACTAACAGTTTACTTGAAAAACCATTGCGATTAGAAGGGGTAATCTTGTCTAGATTTTACTCAAAGTCCCTCTGACACCATTTTTGTTCTGTGAAGTTTAAGAATCCAGACCTTATGTGCTCTTAATGAAATAACTTGCCTCCTACTGTTATCATTAAAACTATAA
The DNA here is from genome assembly GCF_964194025.1 of Convolutriloba macropyga. NCBI lineage: Eukaryota > Metazoa > Xenacoelomorpha > Acoela > Convolutidae > Convolutriloba > Convolutriloba macropyga. The sequence goes on along the minus strand of NC_134471.1, from coordinate 13,852,116 downwards.
CCACTTCTAGGCTGCATTCGGTGAACCCCCAACAAGACAAGTTTTTCGGCATTTATATCATTTTCTCATTTCAATTCAGAAGTTTTGCTGGTAAGTTAGTGACCAAAAATTGGAACTTATGGATCATGATAAATTAGGAGCTTAGGAAAATTTTTAATTCGCAGAAAAATATCATAACTAAATAACAGGATTCGAGAAGAGAAGTTAAACAAAACGAACAGTTTTCAAGATGACAGAACAAAGATTGCACAACTAGTTTATTAACCCAACTAGCCATCTTGGGATGCTATAATTAACTATTTTAACATTGATAAGGTCTGTATGAAAATGCAAGAAAACACGGTAAGTACCAAAATCAGTTTCTTAACAAATTTTTGTAAAAACCAGAACCATGAAACGTCCTTTGCTTTAAAAAAATTACATCGTATCAAGAAGTGCAATCAAAGTACGCTAGTTGCTTGATATAATAATAAATTTGTTTTCAGTACCAAATATTCAAGCTTCGAATAATTAAACCAAATTAGAGTATAAAGCGTCGTACTGAACGAATGCTAAGAGGCAATTTGCCTGTTTCAGCTCCGTTCCCGGGGCGAGGTGGTAGAAATATGACTCGGCAAAACGTCGTCTGGGGGGTGTCATTCCGGATCGTTAAATACACGGACCCGGAAGAAGTTAATGACCCGGTAAGTCGAATCACATATCTGGTATTTCGGAACAATGGCCCGGTCTTTCTATTCATAAATCTTGTATTTCAGAACAATGACCCGGTCTTTCTATTCATAAATCTGGTATTTCGGAACAATGACCCGGTCTGTCGAGTCATAATCTTAGCGTTTCGAATCATAAATCAACGTAATTCGATTCATGCGGCCCGTACTTCGAATCATAAATCCACATAATTCGAGTCATGCATCTTGTATTTCGAATCATAAATCTGGTATTTCGGAACAATGACCCGGTATTTCGATTCATAAATCTGGTATTTCGGAACAATGAACCGGTCTGTCGAGTCATAGTCTTAGCGTTTCGAATAATAAATCAACGTAATTCGATTCATGCGGCCCGTACTTCGAATCATAAATAAACTGTCGGAAAAAATCTACAGTTGAACTAACGAACAACTTTTTGAGATTTTCCAGTAAGTTTTGGGTGTGTTTCCCTCCTCCTTCTCTCAACCGGGCTGGGGATCGGCTACGGCGGAGTTACAAACAAACAACTATAGGAGAATTGAGCAGAGCACTAGAAAAAAACTAGGCTCGAAAAGCTCTCTCCAAAACAGAAACACTAAACAGACAACGTAAAATAATAATAATAATATAATAATGTCATAAATATAATAATAAATATAATATAGATTAAAAGCAGAATTAAACAAGGAGGCTCGTTAATGTGCATCTATTTTTAAAAATTATTTAAAATTACTTATTAGAATTAATCGCAAATTTGTGCGTCTATGTGTGTGTGTGTTTGTGTCCGTGAGTGCGTGTGTGTGGTTCCTTTGTGTAAGTGTGTCTACATGTGTGTGTTTGTGTGTGTGCGTGTGCGTTCGTGTGTGTGCGTGTGCGTTCGTGTGTGTGCGTGTGCATGCGTGTGCGTACGTGTGTGTGTGCGTGTGTGGTGTGGGTGAATTGTTTATGTGTGTGTATGTGTGTGTGGTGTGTCATGCGTGTCTGCGTGTCCAAGTGTGTTAATAATTCTGTTATTGTCTGGTCTATTGACTCACTGTCGCTCAGTTTCGCACTGTCTGGTTTGTCGAACCACTGTCGAACAATTTCTGATTGTTCGCGCTATTTCGCACAATTTCGCACAATTTCCCGGAGTTTCGATTCATACTCCAATTATTGTCTGGACTGTCGAGTCATGGGCGTTTTGTGTCTGGATCGTCTGGTTCATACTTCCACGACCTCAACCCGGGTTACAGAGCTATTCAAAATTAGATTATATGTTCGAAATTCATTTAGTTACTTATACTGAGACCATTCAAGAGGAACAGGAAAAAAGGGGGGTTGATAAGCCAACTTTACGCACCAACTGTAATGATACGCACCAACTGTCTAATGCTTAATTTTCATTGTATTCGATATTTTAATCACAGATGTCGGTGAAAACCTGGGAAAGACTACATTCCTTTGGAGTCGCAGCATTCTCCCCCGGCCAATACATCCACCTTGTGTCCTCTATTCGCAAGTGCCCGAAATATCCCAGCGGATGGGGTTATGTGCCCAGTATAACATGAAGAAACTCCCAGAACATTCAGTCCTTCAGTTCGTAACACGAATAAAATTAGGTTTAGAAATATTGCCGATACAGCCATTTTAGATGTATGAATTATGAAATTTGGTATATTTAACTGAAATTGTTTACTCTTGGTTGAATAGGTCAAGCTAATATCAATCTCAAATAGATTAAGTTGAACTGCAAGTTTTCGAGTACAAGTTATGATATAATTTGTTCACGAACAATTTCAACAATGCAAATCTTAAAGTATTTACATCTTGCTCAAACAGAAGAAGAATATAATTGCAATGCAAGTTATACCAGACAATCAATAATTCTCGATTGTGATTGAACTGCAAGTTTTTCTCGTGAACATAGTGGGGCTTCAATTTTAAACATTATCAAATAAATTATGGCACCCAATCAACTAAATTAGTGTGGAGAAATGAAATGGACTGCTGATATTTTACTCATTAAATTTTTCATCTGTTGTCTTGATGGCCATAGTTATGATAACCAAGTTAATTGACAACTAAATTGTAATTCATTTAATTGAAATCGGAAAAAAAATGGAAATCGGTCGGAAATTTCATGAAATGTTGCTAAATAGAAACTAAATTACTAGAGAAACGCTTTGTCAATTTTTTTAAAGCCAAGTGTAATAAAAGTGAGAGATCGCTCTAATTTGAGTCCGTCGTGTAGGGTGCAGGTCAAATTTAGTGGTGCTTTTTTTCTGTTCAGAAATTATTTCCAATACTGATGGAATATATCAGTGAATCTGCTCGTTGTTTCGTTCAACAATTTGTAATTTTTCTTTATAACATAAAACAGCAATAAAAATGGGATGCTGCTTTTTAAACCCGTGCCTAACTCAGAATTGCGTTCAGTCTTATTTTACACTGGTCAGACTTGGGCCAAGTGCAAAAATTAGGTTCCGTACGGAGATCGAACCCACGATCTCCCGCTCCCTAAACGTTTGTTCTCGTTTCCCTACCACCATCATTGTCCACAGTTTGTATTTTCTGCCGCTACTAGTCGCTTGAAAAAAGCAAATTTCGAGCGAGAAAGCGAGCAAAATATATTACATGAGAGACTTGCATTTACAATAGCACAGTATTTATTTACACTTAGAGTTCATTACGGGAAGATATTTTGAGGTATATTAAGTTATATTTTTAAAACCTAAGTTTAAAAACAAAAAGGAACATGAAAATAAGTTTGAGTGCTTTTGATCTGCAATACAAAATTGCCTTCAGACTCCCTTACAAAATGGAAATGTCGTTGCAACTGAAAGTTCGTGAAAAACCTTTTGTAAAAGTAAATATTGTTGAAAGATGTATCAGAAAATGACAATCCAAAAAACTGTTTCAACAAATACTGCTTCAATGTGTCTCACAAAATTAGAAAATCATTGCTCGGTCAACTTGGAAGTTGTCGAATGCTATCATAACTTTCGAAAGCTATCAATTTATAGGGAAACTTTTTTCAGGTAACCTTATTAGTTCAAGGTTTTTATGCAGCAGTCGCACGAACTCTTGACTAGTTTCTCTTTTCACTATGGAATTTATTTCATTTTCATCTGTCACCTTCATCTTTAGTTTCCTTAAAATGCAATGGATTTTTTTTCCAGCTAAAAAATTCTTTTCTTTGAAACGTATTGCGGATGAAATCGAATTACAATAAGTACTTATCAAGTTTAAATGATAAATGAAGTCCGAAATGATTTTAAGTTGAAAGTTGGGCTATAAAGGGTGCTCTCACCGATGACTTTGTTCAATTATGATAGTGGCCAATATTGATTTCAAAAGCATCTTTAAACTAAATCTAACGATTGTTAGCTAGCTCTTATTTTCTTGCAAGCCTATTTACAGTATAATTGATAATCAAGTATTCAATTAGAATTTGTGAGAAAACTGTGTGGAAGTAGTTAAAACCATGCGTTTTTCATTAAAGCCATGATATATGCTATAGTTAAAGTCATAAACACCAAAGCTAACTGGTCAGCCCCATTAATGTAGCAGTGTGACACAAAAATAAGTAGTACGATCAAATATTTCAAAACAAAAACTTCAAAGCCATTTATACCATTAGCAATCAAATTAAATAATTAAAAATATAGTTTTTTATATCTTGAGAAGAAGCCATTGAGACTCGTCATTATCCAGAATGTACGATGGCACTGCGAAAAAAGGTCAAATCCGGGCGAAATCAAGAATTCTTTTATAATTTGCAAGAAAACGGAATCGAAGCGGTTAAAATTATACGCCATTTACTAAAAAGAATTATATTTCGTGCATATGCGTTTTCAAACGTTCATTCAAACGTTAGTTGACCTGTTATTAAAAATGATATTCGGACAAAGCAACAAAAGAAAATGCAAAATGGGCAAGTTTCCAAAACCAAAAAAAAATATGTGTAGCTTTGGGTACCGAAGCACCAAAGCCAATAATTTAAAAAAAAACTCTGGAAAGACCTTACTTTTACTCCCTAGAAAACTTACTTTCACTCCCTCCAACATAGTTTACATCATCCCTGCAGAAAACTTACTTTCACTCCCTCCAAAAAACTTTACATCATCATCAGATATAATGTTGAAAATGAATTAAAGTTGAAAAATGGGCTATAAAGATTTCTCTCACTGTTGTCTTTGTTTTGTTAAAACTCGACCGTGGCCAATTTTAATTTCACAAGCATCTTTAAACTAAAACTAACGAACGTTCTGATTTTTTTTAGCTTTACAGGGATAATTTTAGCGTAGTCTCATTTAATGTAATTCACCAATAACATTCCAATAATTGAACTACGGACTAAATTGATATCAACAATTTGAAATTGTTATGTTTCCTTCGTGAAAACATCATAAATTGGGGACAGTCATCAATCACACTACTTTTTTCACAAAAAACACATAAGTGATGTCTCGGAAAGTTATTTACAAATATCCTTTTTCAGATTTGCATAATTTTAGCGACTGTCAAAACAAAGCAGACTATATCCATCAAGGAGAATCGGCTTTGTGCGTTCAAACATAATCTTCTGAACTCAGTAATGTTTTTGACTTAATTGTCTTCCGTTTGAGGAAGAGAAAGAAAACGTTCAAAAAATACACATACTCTTCGAATATAATTGGTTAATGAGTAATTTGTATATTTCAAAATGTATGTTTTTTTAAAAAGAAAACCGAGAAGTCAAAAAACAACAAATAAAATATAAATTAGAAATCAGCTTGTACTTCACCTGAAAACAGATCTGAATTTTCCTTGCTGAGTATTTGTAACAAGGCAAGAAGAGCAAGAACAAAAAGAAGCTAAGTCAACCATCAGCAGTCAATAAAAATATCGGTCAGTTTTGTGTAAATACATCGGAGCCGTTGGGAGAATTCATTAGCGAGAAAAGGAAATAAATAAGACCACCTTGTAGAACCAAAGAATTCTGCTATTGATGAGATTAGGAGACAAGATAAATCAATTTAAAAAATGATTGATAATCGAGTATTCAGAGTAATGTAGTAGTATGACTCTAAAATAGGAAAACAAGAAACACAGAGATGATCAAGTAATTTTGTAAAAGTTTTTATAAACTAAACAAATCACAAAAGATATTTGAAAACACAAAATAACGTAGCCACAACACCACAAATAAACAAAAACTAGTAAACAGAAAAACTTTTCTCTCTAGATCGAAGATGAAAGATGTGCTAACATCCGAGAAGATGTAGCAAATTGTCACAAACGAGGTAAAAATCGCCAAATTTCGGAAACTTTGAGTTTTTTTAACACAAATTTTTAAAAACTTTTAGACACCAAGTTTTCAACTATAGTAAAACAAAAATTTTTTCAACCTCATGGGAGAACAATTGGGCCTCAAAATAGTGAAAATGAAGTCCTAAGTCAATAATTTAACAACGAGTACAGGGAGAACATAAGTTTCCAGTAAGAAAGTTAGAAAAACAGATTGATGAAGCCTTTAAAGACATAAACTATCAATTGAACAGATTATGACTGTCTATTTTAGGTATTTTTGAATATGAATGAGCCCTCGTTTCAAAGTGACTAGGCTAAAATTGTAACAAAGAGGGGGCGAGTTCAAAAGGTCGATCAAAAACTTCAAAACATTTTATACCATTAGCAATCAATTGAAATCAAAAATATAGTTCTTTATATCTTGAGAAGAAGCCATTAGGACTCGCCATTATCCCGTATGTGCGGTAGCACTGTAAAAAAGAAGGACAAATCCAGGCAAACCAAGGTTTCTTTTATAATTTGCAAGAAAACGTTAAAATCGTAGCAAGAAATCGAAGCCGTTAAATTGATGCGTCATTCATTAGAAGAGTTAGACCTATGCATGTGCTTTCTTTCAAACGTTAGAGGACTTTTTTCAATGGGATATTCGGACAAAGCAACAAAAGAATTACAAAATGGGCAAATTTCCAAAACCAAAAAGAAATATGTTTAACTTTGGGTATCGAAGCATTGAGGCGAAAAATGATTAAAGATTGATTTAAGTTAGCAAAAAACCGGCAAACTTTCTATTTCAGAACACTCTTAGAAAAAAACCGAAGTAGAATTAGCTGTTTTGGGTTGATACAAAGGTCTGCTAGCAGTTTAAGGTCTGTATCTCAGGTAACATCGAATACAATAAGGGCCGACGAAATATTTGGTGCCATTTTTGATGAAAAATGGCTATATTTTGAGAAAAACTCATCAATGTTTAAAATTGTCGGAAAAAAGCTAGCAACCCTCCTCTGGGTCTTTGGAATCAATTGCGCTATTGATAACAAAATTATAAATTGTAGCAAAATTGACGAAAAATTGAACAAAAATCTTTTTTTCTAAGATAACTGCATACAAAAAAATTAAAGAAAATTATTTTTAAATCCATATTTTACACTGTACGTGCTTTCTAATGATACCAATCACAATTCTCTACGATTAATATATCAATCAGCCAAAACTAATTGAACAAAAAAGCCATTTGATTTTATAGTTCCTTCCCCCCACTAAAGTGGTCGCAACACTAGTACTGCTGTTTGTTACGTAAACTGTACAACACACTGGCTATTGCGTTAAGTGTTCAATTGCAGATAAAAATTTTTCTTCAATTTTTCTTCATCTTTTCTCGTCAGATTAAGTAAAATATTTTCGGAAATCGAGCGATCAACAAGAATAGATTCGAAAAGAACTTTCCGAGATGATAACTCTAAATAAAAAAAGTTTCCCCTTTTTCAATTGAACTTTGACGAGCCGGTGACAGTATTCTATCTTCCTTCGTGATAGGCTACGGTGAATATGTATCTCAGTGAGGTTCGATATCTAAATTTAAAAAATTATCCTTGAGAAGGATTATTGGGTAGACTTTTTCCTCCAATTTGCTGAGATTTGTGAAATTTTATTCTATAGAGTCTACACTGGTAAAAATTATTCCCTATAAATCAAAGACTCTACTTTTCGAACCAATCGAAAATCGTTCTTACAAAATTGCTGATAATGATCAGACTAAAAATATTTTTTCAAAACAGTAAGGCAAATCAGCACATGTTGAAATTGCACGGTATGCTGCTTTTTATCTTTGTTAAACCTACCGTTTCCGTTGAAATGTTATTGAGCAGTCCAATCGAAGTCTTAGTGATATTTGTGACTACAACTTGATCGGAAGCGCTAAATAACTTCCGACGAAGCCTTTGGGAAGCCTATTTTCATTCTGTGCCGAAGTCTTATTCGAGCCCGACAAATAAGTTATATTTTGCTCTTAATTTGATTTTCAAGTGTTTTAAACTATCTAACACTGTTCAACAATTCCGAATAAATTTTTGCAATTCTTTTGACTGATTACTGATGACCGGGTTGACCCTTCTTAGATACCATGTCAAAGACCATATATGGTTCCATCCAAATCAAATCAAAATTTCGTATGATCTTGCTTTGGTTTCTAAGCCTTATAGAATCTTAAATGTTAAAAAGACATTGTCTCCATGGTATACATTTTTTAGTGTCAAAAACCAGGACGAGACCAAAATTAGCCTTGCTAATTCGACGTAATCAACAATAACAAGCTAATTTTTCTATTTCTAACTAAAATAGATAATTTGGACACAATTTCAAAATATCAAAACTGAAAGATTCATTTTGAGTAATGATTATTTTAAGTTATCAAAAAACTGGCAAAGTTTCTATTTCAGAACACTCTTAAAGCAAAACGGAAGTAGAACTAGGTTTTTTGATTGATTCAAAGGTCTTTTAGCAGTTTAAGTTCTGTATCTCAAGCTAGTTTGAAAAAAATGTGGTCCGACGAAATATTTGATGCCATTTTTGGTGAAAAAAGGCTACAATTTGAAACAAATCATCAATGTTTAAAATAAAATTGTTGGATAAAAAGAGCTAGAAACTCTTCTCTGGTTCTTTGCGCGAAATCACTTGCGCTATTGTTAACAAAATTAGCAAATTTTAGCAAAATTGACGAAAAATTGAGCAAAAATTCGTTTATCGATAGTAACTGCAAAGAAAACTCGAAATTCAAGAAAAATATTTTCTTTAAATCCATATTTTACACAGTACGTGCTTTCTAATGATACAAATCTCAACTCTCTACAATGATTATATCGATCAGCCGAAACTGATTGAACAAAAAAAAACATTTTTTATATTAAGTTGTCGGAAGACTAATACTGCTGTTTGTTACGCAAACTGTACGAACACTTGCTATTGCGTTAAGTGTTCAATTCCAGATGGAAAATTTTCTTTAATTTTTCATCTTTTCTCGTCAGATTAAAAAAGTTGTTTCGCGAAATCGGTGGAACAACAAGAATAGATTTGAAATGAATTTTCCGAGATGATAACTCTAAATAAAGTTTCCCCATTTTCATTTGAGTTTTGAGGAACCGGTGACAGTATACCAGATTCCTTCGTGATAGGCTACCACTTGTATCACAATGGGGTCCATTTTTCTAAATTTTAAAAATTGTCCTTGAGAAGGATTATTGCATGGACTTTTTCCTCCAATTTGCTGATATGTGCAATTTTCTTCCATGGCCTCTACTCTGGTGAGAATGATTCCGTTTAAATGAAAGTATATACTTTTCGAACTGATCTAAATTCGTTCTTACAAAATTGCTGATATTGCGCAGACTTTAAATACCTTTACAAAACGGTAAGGCAAATCCACACACATTGAAATTGTAACGGTGTGCTGTTTCTAATCTTTGTTAAACCTACCGTTTCCATTGAAATCTTATCGAGCAGTCCAATCGAAGTCTTAGTGATGTGTGAATACAATTTTATCGGAAGCGCTCCTCAACGTTCCGACAAATACTTTGGGAAGCCGATTTTTATTCTATGCCGAAATATTATTCGAACCCGACAAGTAAATTGTTTTTTGTTCTTAACTTGATTTTCGTGAGTTTTAAACTATAACTCTGGTCAGCATTTCCGAATAAAATTTCGCAACTCTAGTGATTGATTACTGATGACCGGGTTGACCCTTCGTAGATACCATGTCAAAGACCATATATGGTTCCATCCAAATCAAGGCAAAATTTTGTATGATCTTGCTATGGTTTCTAAGAAGCCATATAGCATCTTCGCTAGAATGTTTTCAAAGATTTAGAAAAAAAAAGATTTTGAAAGTCATGTTTGTTTGTTGAAAATAATTTTCGTTGATGAACTAAAGCCTTTTTCATATTTCTCATATTTACTGATCGTTTAGTTGAGCTATAGCAATCATTTTTCCCAGTATGCGGCGATACCCAGGGGTGATTTGGGCCTCTCGTGACTCTGTTATAGATTTTATTATTAGAAAGCTTGCGGAAAAATAGCTGTTTTTATAGGTATTGGATTTCACGCTGCGAAATATTGAAATTGAAAATTTTACTCACCGTAAACATTACTTTTCATGTTGGAACTTGAACTAGTAACAGCTCTCAAATACATGAGTAGGAGAACACTAATGCAAAAATCAAGAAGTAATGCGTGCAAAGTCACTCGAAAACAGAAGAAATCTCAAACAAAAACAGATCACAAATGTTGTAATGTTTTGAAATGCGACGAATCATTATAACCATGTTTCGCAATTCTTCAAAATATGAACTTGCCCATATTTTGAGAGCTTAATGCAATTTTAATCAATAATCGTTTTTTTATGTTATGACAATTGGTGATCAATATGAATGAAAGCTTTTCGATGCCGTTATCAAGCTTTTCGATGAAAGTTATCGAGCCATTCAAATCGAACAGTTTAACAGTGGTGTGCATATAATTTGATCGGTGAAGTGAGCGGAGCTGGAGGAGCGAACGGAGCCGAAGTGGTCTAGAATCCCCATATTTACCATTACTCATTGTTAACAGAAAAGAACAAAATTTTTAATTTTGAGGTTCACAGATATAATTTTGACAACAATGACATAGTTTACAGAACACAAAATGGGTGACATAATAATTTTTAAACATATCTGGCAGATTGCCAGAAAATAGCCGCAATAGCTTTGTAGATCTGCAGTCTAAAAAAAACAGTAAAATTCCTCTTTTCATTGAAGGCTGATATGTTCTAATTTGATTAAAAATCTGTATAAGTTTTTGCTGCCTCTATTAGCTGCTCTCTAATAAGAGTGACACACACCCATTTGACCTTATCTCTTTGTATTAAAGTAAATAAAAGTCAATTCCAAAGTGAGGAAGTCATTTTTGAGAGTGAGGTAAGTCAAGTGTGACCAAAAATTTAATCACGCGACTGAACAAAACAAAACTCGCTCCACTAAGAGCAAAAAATGACGTCACGCACGCACTTCAGATGAAATTGCATGAACGAATGAACAAAAAGCAGATTTGAAGTTGTTGTGACGTCATATGGTCGTAACAAAAATCGCGACGACGAAATAAAAAACATGGCAGGACAAGTCCTGACGTACAATTCAAAGAATTTTCAATGACTAAACAAAAAAACTAGACTTAGAATGGACTATGAGTGAATTGGGATAACCATTTCTCAAAAATCAGAAAAAAAAACAAAAAAACGAAAATTTTTGTCAAAATGCCGCTAGCGAGAACAAAAACCACTAGCCAGAAATGTCAATCTGATTCTCACAAAAAAACTAGGCCAATAATGAACTATGAATGGATTGGGGAAACCATTTGGAAAAAAAACCGATCAAACAAATTGAAAAAACAGTAAATATCAAAGTGAAATTGCCGCATGTGAACAAATATAGCCGGCAGATTGCCGGAATAGCTGCGAAAGAATAGACCTGCGTGCCATATAATAGAGATAGAAACATACAGATCTAAATTGAAAAATCGACTCCGCTCAAAAAGCTAGGCTAACAAACAGTCAGCGATAAATTAATAAAGCCTGTTACAATTCATTCAACAGAAGCCTCTTATTAGGGACCTTTACTGCACATATGAGTTCCTTTGACCTTAAACAAATTCAAATTAAACTTAAGTTTTAAAGTGCAAAAGTCATTTTATTGAGTGAGGTAAGTCACGTATGATCAAAATCTAATCACGCAAATAACCTTAAAACTTTCGCTAAAGCGAGTGAGAAATGACGTCACGAGCGCAAATGCCGTTAGTGAGAGCAAGAAGTCTTTCAGAAAATTTGACTTTTTCAGCTTTGCTGTGTGAACAAATGTAAAACGAAAAAAGAGCGTCAGACGACGAAACAAAAAAACATAGCAGACAAGTCCTGACGTACAATTCAAAGAATTTTCATTGACTAAACAGAAAAACTAGACTTACAATGGACTATGAGTGAATTGAGAAAACCATTTTTAAAAAAATCAGATAAAAAAATACGAAAAAAAAACAGAAAATCAATGTCAAAATGCCGCATGTGAAAAAAAAGCCACTAGCGAGAAATTAAAATTTAATTCAAACAAAAAATTAGGCCTAAAATGAGCTGTGAATGGATTGGGAAAACCACTTAGAAAAAAATCCCATCCAAAAAATCGAAAAAACAGTAAAAATCAGAGTGAAATTGCCGCATGTGAACAAAAAAAAACGACTACCGAGAAACCGAGTTTTTGTTCAAACACCGTATTCTCACTCTACTTTAAAATTAGATCGAAAAAATTTAACGCCGCAAAACCACTCGCTTTTTCGCTCCATTTCCTGTTTCGGCGTGACCAAAATCACTACTCCAATTTGACTTCAAAAATCATGAAAATGTGTGAACAAAAAAAACAGCCGGAAGAATTCCGGAAACGACTCGAAGTGAAAATCTATTTAACCGCCATACAACTACTCATCAGAAAAACTTGCCTCCACTTATTTATGATTTTCTCGAAACCAAACCATAAAACAAAAAAGTAAACACAAAAAATCAAATCCGTTAAAATATGATAAAAAAAATCTGATAAAATTTTGTCATAACTTGAGATCCCCAAATAACTATCTCCACCAAAATTACTAAAAATACTTGAGGCCAAATTAGGAAAAAAAAGCTCTTAAAAACAACTTTCACTAAAAAACTGGAAAAAGATAGTAAATTTCTAAATATTACAAAAGCATATAAATCCAAAGACAAATGCTTTTCAGCCAATAGGGCATCCAGATGCTCGCAAAAAAATAGACAAGTCATAATAGCCTAAGAAACTTGTCTCAAAAAACAAAAAACCCGAAAAATTGCAAAGAAAAAAATTAAGAAAAATAGTTCCAATTTTTTGTCATATTTCTCAACAAAAAATGATTCATATCCAAAACTGCCCATATTTATTACTAAACAACTAGAACAACTATTATGAATCCTAAACCTACACAAATGCCATAAGAAATTAAGGAATAGAAACGTCATTCAAAAACAAATTCAACAAAAAAACTAAAAACTAAATGATTTTTTTTATTAGTACAAGGAAACAAAGCCGAATAAGGTTCCTTTGCAATTAGAGCAATGAAAAACTTGCACAAAACAATGAGCAAATTATAATAGGGTGGCTAAGACACACCAATAAATGAATGATTTACACCAATAAAACTTTAATCAATTAGTAGCTGAATATTCCTGAAGTAACAAGCTTCTATTCAAATCCCAGTTAAAACATTAATACAAAAAAAACAGGAGAAAAAGATAAATTTTCTCTAAAAATCAGCAAAACTGATCAAAAACCTCCAAATTAGCATTAAAAATCTAATTAACTACTTGAAACCTTCAATTCCTATCAAAACTAACCTAAAACTAATAGAATATCATAATCAAACCTAATAACCATCAAAAGTTGCAAAAAACTGCTTTTAAAAGCCGCACGTGAACAAAAAAATTTCGCTCGCTTAGAAAAAATTCTTTCACACATCAATTTCTCGCGCTCTCAAAAACAGTGGTGTGAACAAAAACCACTCTTTTCGCTCCGCTCTTCGCTTTTGTTCAGCACCAAAATCACTCCAAATTTTTTCACGCGTTTCATTTCCCGCTTCAAAATTCATTCCAAAAATTGATTAAAAAAGGACTTCTCCAATACTCCTCTTCGAGTCGTAAAAAAGACAGCGCCCCAATACAATTCAAATTCTTTGAATTGTAAAAAACCAAGAGCACCGCAATATAGCTACGCTCAGCTTACAGCTTCGCAGCTATAAAAAACCACTAGCGAGAAAGCGATTTTTTTCAAACACCGATTTCTCACTCTACTTTAAAATTAGTGCGAAAAAATATCACGCCGCAAAACTACTCGCTATTTCGCTCCATTTCCTGTTTCGGCGTGACCAAAATCACTACTCCAATTTGACTTCAAAAATCATGAAAATGTGTGAACAGATCTTTAAAAAAAGACAGCGCCCCAATGCAATTCAAATTATTTGAATTGTAAAATTCTTTGAATTGTATAAAAACATAGCTGGCAGATTGCCAGAAAATAGCCGCAATAGATTTGTAGATCGAAAGTCAAAAAAAAAACAATAAAAAAGACAGACCAAAAAATTCGTCTTTTCATTGAGGCTGATCTGTTATATTTTGATTAAAAATCTGTATAAGTTATTGCTGCCTCTATTAGCTGATCTCTAATAGCCATCATTTAGAGTGACACACACCCATTTGACCTTATCTCTTTGAATTAAAGTAAATAAAAGTCAATTTCAAAGTGAGGAAGTCATTTTTGAGATTGAGGTAAGTCAAGTGTGACCAAAAATTTAATCACGCGCATGAACAAAAAAACTCGCTCCACTAAGAGCGAAAAATGACGTCACACATGCAATTCTGTTGAAATTGCATGAACGAATGAAGTGGCTGTGACGTCATATGGTCGTAACAAAAATCGTGACGACGAAATAAAAAAACATAGCAGGACAAGTCCTGACGTACAATTCAAAGAATTTTCATTGACTAAACAGAAAACTAGACCTAGAACGGACTATGAATGGATTGGAAAAACCATTTAGAAAAAAAATCCGCTCTAAAAAATCGAAAAAACAGTAAAAATCAAAGAAATTGCCGCATGTGAACAAAAAACCACTAGCGAGAAGGCGAATTTTTGTTCAAACACCGTTTTCTCACTCTACTTTAAATTTGGAGCGAAAAAATTTCACGCCGCAAAACCACTCGCTTTTTCGCTCCACTTCCTGTTTCGGCGTGACCAAAATCACTACTCCAATTTGACTTCAAAAATCATGAAAATGTGTGAACAGATCTTAAAAAAAAACATAGCCGGAAGAATTCCGGAAGCGACTCGAAGCACCAAAAGTTCACAAAACGCTGAAGTCATTACCTTTTGTATTAAACCATTAACTCATTACCTCCCCGGGTCTGATCTAAAAATCGGTGAAATTTAAAACACTGTCGCCAAGAGAAGGAAAATGCAGCAAAATTTTATTATTGAAAACGTTTGGTAACGTTAAAAGTCTGAAATTTTTAGGATGGTCAAAAAACTGATAGCCTGACGAAGCTGACAGGGGCATCAATTGCCCTCAGATAATTAATGATTCTAATCTCAAAAAGATTGCGAAAGAAAACGGCAGATAAAAACTTTTCAAAAAAGACAGGAAAGTCAAAATTGTTCAGAAAAGAGTGCTCAAACTTAAGAATCAGAGAACCACTACAATTAGATTTCTAATCACGGCAATTAAGAGAAAAATAATACATAATTCTTCCTTGTTGTATATATGCTAGACAACATGATTTCATACTAATCCAAAAATTAAATTAATCATAGAAAAACAAAAGCAACAGAATAATATTCAAAGGCAAAAAATCTTCTAAAAACAATACCAAGCCCGGAAGAAAATTGCAATGACTATTAATAAGTAGAAATGTTGGAAAAGACATTCTAGCAAAGTCCCAGAACTGCCTTATTTTGAATAAAATCAATTGCAAACCGAAGAAACCAAGATCTAAGAAAAAGCTGAATTCATTCAATTTTTAAACAACTGAAAAAATCAATATAACGAATATAAAAGTAGGTGCCAAGACAAAACTAGTATGATACAAACGAGAATGTGAAGAATATGGACACAATGTTAGGAACACCGTAACAAAAAGACCAATTCTTGATTTTTGAATGTTAAAAATCAAATTTAAAAAAATCAAGAAAACCGAGTACATTTCATTGATCAGCATTCGAGACATAGAAAAGACAACGAGTCATTCGACACAAAAATCCAACTTGCTGAACAGAATAAAACAAGAAAAAGCAGAATTCAGACATACGAAACAATGAAACATTTTGCAAAAAAGTGGTCAAAAAATATTTAAGACTGCATTTATGAAAAAAATTTATCTGTTTTTTCAAAAACTTAACACCAAAAAATGATTGAATTTTTATTGAAACGAAATCAAAGTCCCTCATGTTCCCCGAAATACTATTTCTAGTAATTAAAAGCAAAAAACAAACAAAAAACTGAAAAAAAAATTGGCAAAAAACTACGAAAATCGGATTAGCAAATGTACAATTTTATGAAACAAAATTACATCGAGGTAGAAAGAGGCATTGAGTATATGAATTATCAAAGGGAAGTTGCCATATTAACTGATTTTTGACAAAAAAAACAGCTAAAATATCCAAAAATGAAGAAATTAATAGACAAAAAGGCCAAAAATTAACTAAAAAATCAAGAAATATGTGCCAATTTCGCATTTGAAACGCAATTTCAAGCTAAGCAAAATACTGTGCTATCAATTTCCGGGGTTAACATTTAAACATAGCATCGATTAAAAATTATTTCTACAAAAAACCAAATTACAAGCAAAAAAACTAGGCCACTTAGACGAAAAAACGGCTAAAACGGTTATCTATATGTGCCATTCAGTCAAAAACTACTTTTCAATGTCAAAAAGTCATTCACTAAACGCAGCGCATGATCAAAAAACTTCTCTCGCTCAGAAAAAACTAGTTCACACTGCAATTTTACTCGCTTTCGCTTTTAGGTCAAAACATCGTCTGAACGAATAGTACTTCCGGTAAAAAAAAAAAAAACCTTAAGAAAACCAATACTCCTCTTCGAGTCGTAAAAAAGACAGCGCCCCAATACAATTCAAATTCTTTGAATTGTAAAAAAACCAAGAGAAGGCCAATAATAGCCCCAGCCATCGCTGTGCGGCTATTAAAAAACAAGAGAAGGCCAATAATAGCCCCAGCTATCGCTGTGCGGCTATTAAAAATATTTTCACAATTTATATTGAAGAAGTAGATTAGCCATGCTCACAATTTTGAAATTGAGTTTATTCGGAGGCAAAATCTAATTGTAGCCTCTGCAGTAATTTGGTGTAACTGCTCAGGTACAACATAAATTTCCTTCAGTCTTCATGTAATTCAAAATGGAATGGACGGACATTTATTCACAGTTTGTACATAAATCTGTGACATGTCCACCATACTACACGAATCTATTGATATTATGGGGTGGCAATGGTGGTCGTCGAGAGAACACCCTCCCCCCAGCAGGGTTCACTGCCGGCTGTCTGAAGTGTGACTGTGGTGGCATTGAGGGCTGTGCACCTGGCGGAGGTGGCAGAGGCGGATTGACAGGTGGAATGGATGTAGGTGGTCTAGGAGCGTATGTTGATTGGGAATAGGAAGGGGGTGGTGGAGGTCCGGGAAATCTGCAAACATTTGACCCATTACATACTATTTACATGAATATCAACTCACATGATTTTGATCAATTTTTTTATCCAATTGTAGCTGACAGACAATTAACATGCAATTGAAATGGTACATCTAGTAAAACTGCATCAAAAGCATCACTGTAGTTGTCAAATTTGTCATACTGCAAAGTAGAAATTACACTGCAGTTCTATGCATGAACCTGATTTTCGCCCCCCTATTTCAGCCCCCTTTTTTTCTTCGACAATTTTTATCAAACCAACCAAGAAAATTAAACATGCATTGCAATTTTCGTCTACTAAAAAACCAGATGAAACGTTCGAAAGATCGAGTCTCACATAATATTAAAATAACGATGTTTAAACGCAGTGTAAATCATTACAAAACTTCGTTTAAATTGGGTTTTTGTTACGTTGGACCAGTGATAAGTACAAATCAGAACACTTTATAGATGAGACACACCGAAAACACGCGTAAATCTTTTGACAATCGCATTGGTGGCTACCGCATACATAGCTCAATGTTATCCGTTAAAAATTTCCCGCAAGATCTTGCAAAAATCACCAAGACGACATCCGAGGTCTCCAAAATTATCGCCAAATGTCCGCGCACTCCAGGATACTTTAGCCTATTTTTAAGGGTTTCCTACAGCTGTGTTTTACGCTCGTTCAGGGTAAACAAAATTTTTGTTAACCTCATTCCCATAGCTGGTTTAGTATCGGGTTCCTCCTTGAGCCAAGTTCCGCCTCCGAGTGGAGTGCGATTCGGTTCAAAACCTCCGTATCCACCTCTACCAAATTTGGGTCTCGGTCTGGGCATTGAATATGATTGGGAATTAGCACCTCGGTAAGAGGAGTTCTGAAATCCGCCATAATGTGGCACGCCGGTCGAAGGGTTTCCAGCTCCCGGTGGTCGGACACCCAGTGCCCGAGGTCGGTACTGCTGACTTCGCTGGTACTGCGAATAGCCTGGAAATGAATAAATATCAAATTTTATTTTGTTTTTTTTTGTGTTAAGCTTACTCAAATTTTATATCAACCAAGACAATAGGTTTGATTTACTTTGACGAATTTCTCTAACGTTCTCTCAGCGAAGCTTACGTTAATTCGGTAAGTTGATGCTACGATATTTATAAGTTGAGAACGTGAAATTTTCTGTCATTCAAAAAAGATATCATAAGATAATATGACGTTTATTTAACGGTACAGGTAGGCTCGGCTCTGATGGCCAATAAAGGAAATACGGATTCAAACATGCTAAAAACAAGCTATGAAAAAATTGGCTTCTTTGCGCTCGCTTAGAGAAAAATTTCTGCGATGATTCTTACCACCCCGCCCTGCAGGATATGCCGGCTGCTCTTGGTAGTTGTCATAACCCCCGAGTGTACTGCTTCCATCAATTGCAGGCCTCTTTGCAGGAGGGACAATCCTATACAAACAATAATTCATCAAATCATGAAAAATTTATTCTCTTTCTGATACGCATTTTTAGGTCACGTTATTAAATTGTGATGATGAATCAGATGGAGCTAAATTTTTTTTCAAAACTAACCCAGAATTGTAATCGACATTGGATCCCTCTGGAGTAGGGCATGGTCGACTATTTTTCCATCCTCCATCTTTTTGAATTTCTGCACACGAGGATAGACTCCGAATTACCTAAATTTATGGTTTCCAATTGAATTTATTCCAATTTATGGTTTCCAATTGCTTAAAGTTATTTTAAACTAGGAGTTAATTCGAACCAGCAGAATATTTCCTTTTCTGAGAAAAAGGAAAAATCCCATAGAAAGATTTAAAAAATGCATTTTATGCAATTTTCCGCTCAGAAAAGGAGACGAGGTATCCATTTGATGAACAGTTGAAGAACACCAAATGTACGCAGACAAGCATAATAAAATATTATGGTTGGCGAAAATGCAAAAATTGGAAAAGTGAAAAATTTCAAAAAATTTTAGTTTTTATTTTTAACGTCAGGTTTATCCAGAATAAAAGGTATAGTATAAGTTTTAGAGATGAATTCAAAATCAAATGGTTGCAAAACTCCAAGCTATCCTTGATAGCTACTGGAGGGAATTGTTGATACTTCTTCACAACATAGAAAGCTTAAAATCTCACTAGCAGGACCGCAAACGCATCACAAGAAAAATCTTTTATCGGATTAGAAGTTTCAAAAGAAATTAGGATTTCTGTTTCGTACCAACTCCGACTTGAACCCATATGCCCGTCTTTTACCAGGCATAGGTTTTCACGCCTGCGCATTTTCGCACGCGCATTTTTGCGCCTATTACCCTATGTACCAGAAACTTTCTGTTAAGCATCATTTTCGGTTGTGCTGGGTTGATGTTTAAGGAGCGCTAAAACTTGTGGAGATATCGAGCTTATAATGGTGGCACAGAGCCTTTCAAAACGCCTGTACTACAATAGGCATAAAAAAAGAACCTTAAACAAGCGATGGATAGGCGCTTAAACATGGTGACATGGCGCCTAAATTATAATAAAAATATAGGAGAGAAAATATAACAGTGAATGATTACAGAAAAAAAGAAGTGAGCAAGAGGGAAACACAGTAGATGAAAAACAAAATTCACTTTTGAGTCAGAAAACAGAAGCCATTTGCGGCACCAACAGGGCTCGAACCCGCACCCCTCGCTTAAGCTACTGATGCGTGCTGCATTTGTCTTCCTGAATCAAAAAGGTTGGTCAACGGCTTTAATGTCTCGCCTGCTTTAGCAAGCTTAAAAAGCTCAAAATATGTGCACATTAGGAGCCAAAGAAAGGAAAAACCGAAAGACTAGAGCAAAGAAAAAGGCACGAAATAAAACAAAAAGGCCCCTCGCATCACAGCCATAGGTCTATTCCCTTGCGCTACAGACTCGTGTTGCTGTTGATTACATACGCAAATTTTTGGTAATTGGCTTTTCGTCCCGCTTGTTTTAGCTGAGATACATTCCTAATGAGCACAAAAAAATTCGCAGAGCAAGAGCTTAAGCATGGTGGTGTAGGCTGTATGTTTGAGGACCGTTAAATCATGAAGATAGGAGCGCTGTAAATTATAGCGCTCAAGTGCAACTTTTATTTAAGATAATAGATAGATGAGAGGGAGAAAATGAAATGCAAAAAGAGAGAATGAAGAAAAAACTGAAGGAAAAACGAAAAAAAGGAAAGATGAGGAACGGAAGAAAAAGACAACCAAAATCACAAAATTTTTCAAGAGTTGTTTTATATTGTTTTTGCTAAGTTAAATTCGTAGTGAGCACAAAACATGTGCAGATCAGGAACTTACGCATGGTGGTGTAGGCTGCATGTTCAAGGATCGTAAAAATAGTGGAAAATAGGAGCGGTGTTAACCATTGCACTCAAGTGCAACTTTCGTTTAAGATAATAGATAGATGAGGGAGAGAAATAAATGCAGGAAAAATGAAGGAATCAAGAAAGATTGAACGGATATATACAACGAATAAAAAGAAAAAAAAGACGGATGAAAGAAGAAGATACCAAACTCCCAAGTTTTTCCAAAGTACATTATGCTTCTCTTTTCGAATCTTTTTCCGAACCCTTGCGCTACCGACGCCTGTTTTTTTGTCTGCTTACAAGAATACGCACACCAGTTTTTAGTCTAGGGCTTTTTGACTCGCTTGTTTTTGCTAAACTGAATCCCAAATGAGCACAGGGACGTGCAGATCAGGAGCTTAAGCATGGTGGTGTAGGCCGCATGTTTTAAGATCGTAAAAATATCTATAGAAACGCTGTTAACCATTGCGCTCAAGTGCAACTTAAACGTATAATAGATTATCATTTTCATCCCCCAAACACACAGGAACAAACATAAAACGATTCAGTGTCGCAAGAAGTGCTCTCAAACAACAGGATGCATGGTGTTGATTCGAAATTTTCATATCTACAAAAGGAGGGTACCCGACACGGGTTCGAACCCTCGACCCTCAGAATCGCAGTCCTCCGTCTTTTCAACGGCACTATAAGGACTAAAAACCGCCGTTTCTCACAATCACTTTTATCGTATCAATAAACATATTTCAGATTGAGAGCATTTGAGACCACGCAAAAATCAAAATTTAAAGCGTAAAAAACTTATTTGAAAGCTAAGAGTGTTATAGAACAGCGCAGAAATTGTGGAGCCAAAACTTTGCAGAAAAAGATACGTTTACAATAAGAACTTCAAACTTAGTTCGGGAGCAATTAAAAAACACGTAGTAGCCAGGGACTGTAAATCCTCCCTCTGGGCGATCATACTTTCA
The DNA here is from genome assembly GCF_964194025.1 of Convolutriloba macropyga. Classification (NCBI taxonomy): domain Eukaryota; kingdom Metazoa; phylum Xenacoelomorpha; order Acoela; family Convolutidae; genus Convolutriloba; species Convolutriloba macropyga. Next base: position 13,830,625 of record NC_134471.1, on the reverse strand, counting down.
AGCCCTCTTAGCCTCGTTGTAACTGCACCTGACTAACAGTCTTTTGTGACAGTTTGGGTTCTCAACCATCTACTTTGAACCTTTTAGGTCATTGACTTCTCTCGATATGTTCACTTAACCGTGCTGCTCAATGCGGCTCTTAAACATGCGCTTTGAGAGGCTATTCTAAGAGTGTTCTAGAATAGCGCAGAAACTGTACAGCTAAAACTTTGCAGAAAAAGACACGTTTACAATAAGACCTTAAAACTTAGAAAGAAAGAAGTGAGCAAGAGGGAAACACAGTAGTAGATGAAAAACAACATTCACCACTTTTGAGCCACAAAACAGAAGCCATTTCCGGCACCAACAGGGCTCGAACCCGCACACCTCGCTTAAGCTACTGATGCGTGCTGCATTTGTCTTCCTGAATCATAAATGTTGGTCAACGGCTTTAATGTCTCGCCTGCTGTAGCAAGCTTAAAAAGCGCAAAACATGTGCACATTAGGAGCCAAAGAAAGGAAAAACCGAAAGACTAGAGCAAACAAAAAGGCACGAAATAAAACAAAAAGGCCCCTCGCATCACAGCCATAGGTCTATTCCCTTGCGCTACAGGCCCGTGTTGCTGTTGATTACATACGCAAATTTTTGGTAATTGGCTTTTCGTCCCGCTTGTTTTAGCTGAGATACATTCCTAATGAGCACAAAAAAATTCGCAGAGCAAGAGCTTAAGCATGGTGGTGTAGGCTGTATGTTTGAGGACCGTTAAATCATGAAGATAGGAGCGCTGTAAATTATAGCGCTCAAGTGCAACTTTTATTTAAGATAATAGATAGATAGATGAGAGGGAGAAAATGAAATGAGAATGAAGAAAAAACTGAAGGAAAAACGAATAAAAGGAAAGATGAGGAACGGAAGAAAAAGACAACCAAAATCACAAAATTTTTCATGAGTTGTTTTATATTGTTTTTGCTAAGTTAAATTCTTAGTGAGCACAAAACATGTGCAGATCAGGAACTTAAGCATGGTGGTGTAGGCTGCATGTTCAAGGATCGTAAAAATAGTGGAAAATAGGAGCGGTGTTAACCATTGCACTCAAGTGCAACTTTCGTTTAAGATAATAGATAGATGAGGGAGAGAATTAAATGCAGGAAGAATGAAGGAATCAAGAAAGATTGAACGGATATATATATATATATATATATATATATATATATATATATATATAACGAATAAAAAGAAATGACGGACGAAAGAAGAAGATACCAAACTCCCAAATTTTTCCACAGTACATTATGCTTCTTTTGTCGAATCTTTTTCCAAACCCTTGCGCTACCGACGCTTGTTTTTTTTTGTCTGTTTAACAGCATACGCACGCCAGTTTTTGGTCAAGGGCTTTTTTGACTCGCTTGTTTTTGCTAAACTGCATCCTAAATGAGCACAGGGACGTGCAGATGAGAAACTTAAGCATGGTGGTGTAGGCCGCATGTTTTAAGATCGTAAAAATATGTGAAGATAGAAACGCTGTTAACCATTGCGCTCAAGTGCAACCTAAACGTATAATAGATTATCATTTTCAACAACCAAACACACAGGAACAAACATAAAACGATTCAGTGTCGCAAGAAGTGCTCTCGAACAGCAGGCTGCATGGTGTTGATTCGAAATTTTCATATCTACAAAAGGGAGGGTACCCGACACGGGTTCGAACCTCGACCCTCAGAGTAGCAGTCCTCCATCTTATCAACTGCACTATAACGACTAAAAACCGCCGTTTCTCACAATCACTTTTATCGTATCAATAAACGTATTTCAGATTGAGAGCATTTAAGATCACGCAAAAATCAAAAACTAAAGCGTAAAAAACTTATTTGAAAGCTAAGAGTGTTATAGAATAGCGCAGAAATTGTACAGCCAAAACTTTGCAGAAAAAGACACGTTTACAATAAGAACTTCAAACTTAGTTCGGGAGCAATTAAAAAACACGTAGTAGCCAGGGACTGTAAATCCTCCCTCTGGGCGATCATACTTTCAAGCCCTCCTAGCCTCGTTGTAACTGCACCTGACTAACAGTCTTTTGTCCCAGGTTCGGTTCTCATCCATCTACTTTGAGCCTTTTAGCTCATTGATTTCTCTCGATATGTTCATTTAACCGTGCTGCTCAATGCGGCTCTTAAACATGCGCTTCGACAGGCTATTCTAAGAGTGTTCTAGAATAGCGCAGAAACTGTACAGCAAAAACTTTGCAGAAAAAGACACGTCTACAATAAGAACTTCATACTTAATTCGAGAGGAATTAAAAAACACGTAGTAGCCAGGGACTGTAAATCCTCCCTCTGGGCGATCATACTTTCAAGCCCTCTTAGCCTCATTGTTACAGCACCTGACTAACAGTCTTTTGTCCCACGTTCGGTTCTCATCCATCTACTTTGAGCCTTTTAGGTCATTGACTTCTCTCGATATGTACAGTTAATCGTGCTGCTCAATGCGGCTCTTAAACATGCGCTTCGAGAGGCTCCTTAAACATGCAAAAATTTTGTCCCACTTTAGAGCTCACGCGTCTAATATATAGGATAAAACTTTTATGGATGACAGAAAGGTAAAAATACCCGGCAAACTGACAGAAAAAGTCAGCATTGAGATTTATATTTCAGATTGAAATTGAGTGCCAAAAACTGAAAAAAGATTTATACAAACCTTTTTGAGGTGATTTCGGAGTTGGATACACTCCTAATTCTGAACTGGAGGATAGAGGGTCTAGTATCAATACCAACAGATATGCTAGCTAGCACTTATAAGAACAAAGTTGAAGCAGCGAGAATCTAAAATTGTGCTTTATGGTTTTAACTCGGTTTTACTTTTGATTTCTTTTTTCGATACTGACTCTGTTCAATAAAGTTTGCATTGCTGAGCAACTTCTATTTCAAAGCAATTTCAGCAAGCTGCTGTGAAACTAAGATAAAGCGGAATATATTGTTGTTCGGCGAAGTAAAAAAAAATAGCAGGACACGTCCTGACCTAAAACTTTCATTGAATATCCAAAACAAACAGACCACGAAAGGGCTCCGAGAATCATTCACAAAAAACCTAAAAAAATGAAAACAGTGAAAAATTAGTCAAATTGCCGCATGTGGACAAAAAAACTAGTAGCAAAAATTTCACTCCAAAACCACTCCCCTTTTCGCTCCAATTCCTGTTTTAGCGTGACCCCAAAAATACAACTCCAATTTGACATTAAAAGGTGCAAGCAGATCTTAAAAAAAATAGCCGGAGGACTTCCGGAAGCGACTCAAAGCTTCAGACTTACCCAAAACAAAACACCAATTGCAGCCAAAACCATTACCTTTTGTCTGGAACAATTAATCTTTGCCTCACCAAAGTTAAATCGTTCGTTAAAAATCTAAACCGACGCCGTAACGAGAACAATTTTCAGCAATGACAATTGAAGCCAGCAAGCAAACAAGCAAACAAATTACCGTCATTCAAAAAAAATCTGCGCTATTTTAAACATACCCGGCAGATTGCCGGGAAATAGCCGCCGTTGATTCCAATAAGCATGATTGGGATTGAAAGAATAGAAAATATTGAAAAAAAGATTTTTGTACAAAAACATTTTTTAAGTCCGATTTATTTTGATGGCATTTCGTAGTTGAACATAGCGTACTTCTGTTTCTTAGAGACAGGCTACAGGGGCTACTATCAATACCAATAAGCATTAGAGAAGGTAACTAAGACTTATAGGAACGACGTTCAAATAGCGGGCATCTAAAATTGGGCTTTATGGGTTTATCCAGTTTCTACTTCTGACTTCAATTTTTTATACTGCCTCTGTTCATTTTGAATTGCTTTGCTGAGCAACTGCTGTTCAAAATCACTTATAGCAGAATGAGAGAAGAGAGAAACTAGCCTAGAGAAGTCAAAAAGATATCACACAAAATGTTGAAAAAGCGGCAAAATGAGGTAAAGCGAAACATTTTTTTATTCGACGAAGTAAAAAAAATAGGAGCGCTATAATAGCCGGCTGAGAAGATGAGGGCGGCTATTAATAACAAACGTTCTCGAAACTGAAAAATTTGTTATTATTAGAAAACTATTGGTAACGTTTAAAAACAGCCAAAACTCAGAAAACTGACAAGGTCAACAGCTATAACGAAAAAAAAAACTGCTCTAAAAAAATTTGATTAACTCTGCAACCCAAATAACATTGGCAAAGAATAAGGCTGGTAACATTCTTAGAAAGTAAACTGGTTTGTAAAACTTAAACTTAGGACTCAAATAAACAGAAAAATTGTCGTTGCGGCGTCAATATTTCAGAAAAATTAACAAACACTTCTCTCGTTGGAAATTTTCTTGTTAGCTTGAACTCAAATTATCGCAAAATTAATTTTATCGGCAAAAAGACAAATAAAACAGATTCAGGCCGTTCATAATCATCAAAACCTAGCCCAAACAAAACACAGAAAACAAATATCGGTAATAAAAAACAATAGTAAAGTCAACAAATTCTCGAAGATGCATGTTAAATGAGATCAACTGCAAACAAAAAACATGGGTAAAAAATCGTCCAAGTTTCTAATAGCTGAGAAAAAGCACTGTGTTTTATGGCAAATCTGAACATAGATATAAGCAAGGAACAAGAAAGTCTTAAATGCTAGAAAGTGGAACGTACGAGCGCATTTTTTTTAAAAAAAAGTAATAAAAATGCATCTTCATATTGTGAAAATTTAAATTCAAATCGAAAGTAAAAAAAATAGCCTGCGAATTGCCCGAAAATAGCCGCCGTTGACGCACATCGGGATTGTAACAGAAAAAAAGCAGATAGAAATCAACAGAATTTTTCCTAAGTGTCAAAAAGATCTATTTTGGTGTGCAGTTTATTTAGATTCGAGAACTATACTTTAATCAGCTTTTGAACTTCAAGTTATTAAGCTTAATTCTAATGTCAGCTTGCAATGACGCTAAAGAACTCTGATAACCTAAAGCAATTTGACTTAATGACCGGGCTTTATCGGTTTATCCCGTTTCTTTTAATTTTGCTCTTTTGACATTGACAGTATTCACTACATTGCGTAATTCAGCGAGTGAAAGAATTTCGAAATCCAGTGAGATGAAACAGTGCGTGAAGTATATCACGGGTCAAACATGAGAACCGTGATGTATCTAAAACGAAAAACGTGATCAAAAGGTACAGCGAATTTTTAAAAAAATGAGAGCGCCTAAATAACAGCCGTTGAGAGGCTGAGGGCGGCTATTAATCAAAAACAATAAAAAAACTGCCAAAACAAAACCAGCAACTAATTTTAACTAAGCTCCCCAAATGCTATAAAAATTTGAAAAATAATACAAAATCATTGAAAAACGTGAACTAAACAAATTTGAAAACATTGATAAACTTTTTTCATATTACAAGATAAATAACGCATAAAAGGTCCTTTAAGCAAACAGAGTATTGAACTGCTGAAAAACAATAAGTAAGTCACGATAGGCTAAGAAACCTGTCTAAAATTATAAATCTAAAAACTGCAATATTGAAAATATTACTTTCTCGATTTTTTTGTCAATTTCATAAACAAAATAATATTACATACCAACAAAACTGTATTCATTTGGTTATTAAAAACTCCTTAAGCAATGGACTTTTCCTTAAATCCCACTTAAAGAAGTAAACCAAATTAATGGGCTACGAAAATCACTAAATTCGCTTGAAAATCAGTAAAATAGATGAAAATCCTCAAAATTAGCATGAAACTAGCATAAAATGCCACAAACCATAAACCCACTATAAAATATGCCTAGAATTAATACATTATCATAAACATAGCCGTCAGATTAACGGAATAGCCGCGAAAGAATAGACTTCAACGCCGCATAATCGAGATAGAAGCAGATACAGATATAAGTTGAACGACGCTGCTCAAAAAGCTATTAAAAAACATTCAGCGATAAATTAAATACGCTTGTTAAAAATCATTGAGCAAAAGGTTTTTTATTAAGGACCATTACTACACATATGAGATCCTTTAACCTTAAATTAATTCAAAACAAACTTAAGTTTTGAAGTGCAAAAGTCATTTTATTGAGTGAGGTAAGTCACGTATGATCACAATCTAATCACGCAAATGAGCTAAAAACGTTGGCTAGAGAGAGAGAGAGAGAGAGAGAGATAAATGACGTCGAGCGCAAACGCCGTTAGTGAGAGGAAGCAGTCATTCAGTAATTCGACTTTTTCACCTTTGCTGTGTGAACAAATGTAAAAACGAAAAAAAGCGTCAGACGACGATACAAAAAAACCAAGAGCACCGCAATATAGCTCAGCTCAACTTACAGGTTCGCAGCTAGAATTCAATCTACTTAAAAATGCAAAAAACTGCTTTTAAAAGCCGTGCGTGAGCAATTTCGCTCACTTACGGAAATTTCTTCACAAATCAATTTCTCTCTCTCCCTCTCCTTAAAAAAAACGGTACGGTATGAACAAAAAACGACTATCTTTTCTCTCCACTTTTTAATTTTGCTAAGCACCCAAACCAATCCAATTTTTTTTCACGCGTTTCATTTTCAGCTATTCACACCAATAAAAGTGATTTAATAAACATACCCGGCAGATTGCCGGAAAATAGCCGCCGTTGATTCCAATAAGCATGATTGGGATTGAAAGAATAGAAAATATTGAAAAAAAAAGATTTTTGTACAAAAACATTTTTTAAGTCCGATTTATTTTGATGGCATTTCGTAGTTGAACATAGCGTACTTCTGTTTCTTAGAGAGAGGCTACAGGGGCTACTATCAATACCAATAAGCATTAGAGAAGGTAACTAAGACTTATAGGAACGACGTTCAAATAGCGGGCATCTAAAATTGGGCTTTATGGGTTTATCCAGTTTCTACTTCTGACTTCAATTTTTTATACTGCCTCTGTTCATTTTGAATTGCTTTGCTGAGCAACTGCTGTTCAAAATCACTTATAGCAGAATGAGAGAAGAGAGAAACTAGCCTAGAGAAGTCAAAAAGATATCACACAAAATGTTGAAAAAGCGGCAAAATGAGGTAAAGCGAAACATTTTTTTATTCGACGAAGTAAAAAAAATAGGAGCGCTATAATAGCCGGCTGAGAAGATGAGGGCGGCTATTAATCACAAACTTTCTCGAAACTGAAAAATTTGTTATCATTAGAAAACTATTGGTAACGTTTAAAAACAGCCAAAACTCAGAAAACTGACAAGGTCAACAGCTATAACGAAAAAAAACTGCTCTAAAAAAATTTGATTAACTCTGCAACCCAAATAACATTGGCAAAGAATAAGGCTGGTAACATTCTTAGAAAGTAAACTGGTTTGTAAAACTTAAACTTAGGACTCAAATAAACAGAAAAATTGTCGTTGCGGCGTCAGTATTTCAGAAAAATTAACAAACACTTCTCTCGTTGGAAATTTTCTTGTTAGCTTGAACTCAAATTATTGCAAAATTAATTTTATTGGCAAAAAGACAAATAAAACAGATTCAGGCTGTTCATAATCATCAAAACCTAGCCCAAACAAAACACAGAAAACAAATATCGGTAATAAAAAACAATAGTAAAGTCAACAAAGTCTCGAAGATGCATGTTAAATGAGATCAACTGCAAACAAAAAACATGGGTAAAAAATCGTCCAAGTTTCTAATAGCTGAGAAAAAGCACTGTGTTTTATGGCAAATCTGAACATAGATATAAGCAAGGAACAAGAAAGTCTTAAATGCTAGAAAGTGGAACGTACGAGCGCATTTTTTTTTTAAAAAAAGGTAATAAAAATGCATCTTCATATTGTGAAAATTTAAATTCAAATCGAAAGTAAAAAAAATAGCCTGCGAATTGCCGGAAAATAGCTGCCGTTGACGCACATCGGGATTGTAACAGAAAAAAAGCAGATAGAAATCAACAGAATTTTTCCTAAGTGTCAAAAAGATCTATTTTGGTGTGCAGTTTATTTAGATTCGAGAACTATACTTTAATCAGCTTTTGAACTTCAAGTTATTAAGCTTAATTCTAATGTCAGCTTGCAATGACGCTAAAGAACTCTGATAACCTAAAGCAATTTGACTTAATGACCGGGCTTTATCGGTTTATCCCGTTTCTTTTAATTTTGCTCTTTTGACATTGACCGTATTCACTACATTGCGTAATTCAGCGAGTGAAAGAATTTCGAAATCCAGTGAGATGAAACAGTGCGTGAAGTATATCACGGGTCAAACATGAGAACCGTGATGTATCTAAAACGAAAAACGTGATCAAAAGGTACAGCGAATTTTAAAAAAAATGAGAGCGCCTAAATAACAGCCGTTGAGAGGCTGAGGGCGGCTATTAATCAAAAACAATAAAAAAACTGCCAAAACAAAACCAGCAACTAATTTTAACTAAGCTCCCCAAATGCTATAAAAATTTGAAAAATAATACAAAATCATTGAAAAACGTGAACTAAACAAATTTGAAAACATTGATAAACTTTTTTCATATTACAAGATAAATAACGCATAAAAGGTCCTTTAAGCAAACAGAGTATTGAACTGCTGAAAAACAATAAGTAAGTCACGATAGGCTAAGAAACCTGTCTAAAATTATAAATCTAAAAACTGCAATATTGAAAATATTACTTTCTCGATTTTTTTGTCAATTTCATAAACAAAATAATATTACATACCAACAAAACTGTATTCATTTGGTTATTAAAAACTCCTTAAGCAATGGACTTTTCCTTAAATCCCACTTAAAGAAGTAAACCAAATTAATGGGCTACGAAAATCACTAAATTCGCTTGAAAATCAGTAAAATAGATGAAAATCCTCAAAATTAGCATGAAACTAGCATAAAATGCCACAAACCATAAACCCACTATAAAATATGCCTAGAATTAATACATTATCATAAACATAGCCGTCAGATTAACGGAATAGCCGCGAAACAATAGACTTCAACGCCGCATAATCGAGATAGAAGCAGATACAGATATAAGTTGAACGACGCTGCTCAAAAAGCTATTAAAAACATTCAGCGATAAATTAAATACGCTTGTTAAAAATCATTGAGCAAAAGGTTTTTTATTAAGGACCATTACTACACATATGAGATCCTTTAACCTTAAACTAATTCAAAACAAACTTAAGTTTTGAAGTGCAAAAGTCATTTTATTGAGTGAGGTAAGTCACGTATGATCACAATCTAATCACGCAAATGAGCTAAAAACGTTGGCTAGAGACAGAGAGAGAGAGAGAAATGACGTCGAGCGCAAACAACGTTAGTGAGAGGGAGCAGTCATTCAGTAATTCGACTTTTTCACCTTTGCTGTGTGAACAAATGTAAAAACGAAAAAAAGCGTCAGACGACGATACAAAAAAACCAAGAGCACCGCAATATAGCTCAGCTCAACTTACAGGTTCGCAGCTAGAATTCAATCTACTTAAAAATGCAAAAAACTGCTTTTAAAAGCCGTGCGTGAGCAATTTCGCTCGCTTACGGAAATTTCATCACACATCAATTTCTCTCTCTCTCTCTCTCCTTAAAAAAAACGGTACGGTCTGAACAAAAAACAACTATCTTTTCTCTCCACTTTTTAATTTTGCTAAGCACCCAAACCAATCCAATTTTTTTCACGCGTTTCATTTTCAGCTATTCACACCAATAAAAATGATTTAATAAACATACCCGGCAGATTGCCGGAAAATAGCCGCCGTTGATTCCAATAAGCATGATTGGGAATGAAAGAATAGAAAATATTGAAAAAAAAAAGATTTTTGTACAAAAACATTTTATAAGTCCGATTTATTTTGATGGCATTTCGTAGTTGAACATAGCGTACTTCTGTTTCTTAGAGACAGGCTACAGGGGCTACTATCAATACCAATAAGCATTAGAGAAGGTAACTAAGACTTATAGGAACGACGTTCAAATAGCGGGCATCTAAAATTGGGCTTTATGGGTTTATCCAGTTTCTACTTGACTTCAATTTTTTATACTGCCTCTGTTCATTTTGAATTGCTTTGCTGAGCAACTGATGTTCAAAATCACTTATAGCAGAATGAGAGAAGAGAGAAACTAGCCTAGAGAAGTCAAAAAGATATCACACAAAATGTTGAAAAAGCGGCAAAATGAGGTAAAGCGAAACATTTTTTTATTCGACGAAGTAAAAAAAATAGGAGCGCTATAATAGCCGGCTGAGAAAATGAGGGCGGCTATTAATAACAAACGTTCTCGAAACTGAAAAATTTGTTATCATTAGAAAACTATTGGTAACGTTTAAAAACAGCCAAAACTCAGAAAACTGACAAGGTCAACAGCTATAACGAAAAAAAAACTGCTCTAAAAAAATTTGATTAACTCTGCAACCCAAATAACATTGGCAAAGAATAAGGCTGGTAACATTCGTAGAAAGTAAACTGGTTTGTAAAACTTAAACTTAGGACTCAAATAAACAGAAAAATTGTCGTTGCGGCGTCAGTATTTCAGAAAAATTAACAAACACTTCTCTCGTTGGAAATTTTCTTGTTAGCTTGAACTCAAACTATTGCAAAATTAATTTTATTGGCAAAAAGACAAATAAAACAGATTCAGGCTGTTACTAATCATCAAAACCTAGCCCAAACAAAACAAAACACAGAAAACAAATATCGGTAATAAAAAACAATAGTAAAGTCAACAAATTCTCGAAGATGCATGTTAAATGAGATCAACTGCAAACAAAAAACATGGGTAAAAAATCGTCCAAGTTTCTAATAGCTGAGAAAAAGCACTGTGTCTTATGGCAAATCTGAACATAGATATAATCAAGGAACAAGAAAGTCTTAAATGCTAGAAAGTGGAACGTACGAGCGCGCATTTTTTTTTTAAAAAGTAATAAAAATGCATCTTCATATTGTGAAAATTTAAATTCAAATCGAAAGTAAAAAAAATAGCCTGCGAATTGCCGGAAAATAGCCGCCGTTGACGCACATCGGGATTGTAACAGAAAAAAAGCAGATAGAAATCAACAGAATTTTTCCTAAGTGTCAAAAAGATCTATTTTGGTGTGCAGTTTATTTAGATTCGAGAACTATACTTTAATCAGCTTTTGAACTTCAAGTTATTAAGCTTAATTCTAATGTCAGCTTGCAATGACGCTAAAGAACTCTGATAACCTAAAGCAATTTGACTTAATGACCGGGCTTTATCGGTTTATCCCGTTTCTTTTAATTTTGCTCTTTTGACATTGACCGTATTCACTACATTGCGTAATTCAGCGAGTGAAAGAATTTCGAAATCCAGTGAGATGAAACAGTGCGTGAAGTATATCACGGGTCAAACATGAGAACCGTGATGTATCTAAAACGAAAAACGTGATCAAAAGGTACAGCGAATTTTTAAAAAAATGAGAGCGCCTAAATAACAGCCGTTGAGAGGCTGAGGGCGGCTATTAATCAAAAACAATAAAAAAACTGCCAAAACAAAACCAGCAACTAATTTTAACTAAGCTCCCCAAATGCTATAAAAATTTGAAAAATAATACAAAATCATTGAAAAACGTGAACTAAACAAATTTGAAAACATTGATAAACTTTTTTCATATTACAAGATAAATAACGCATAAAAGGTCCTTTAAGCAAACAGAGTATTGAACTGCTGAAAAACAATAAGTAAGTCACGATAGGCTAAGAAACCTGTCTAAAATTATAAATCTAAAAACTGCAATATTGAAAATATTACTTTCTCGATTTTTTTGTCAATTTCATAAACAAAATAATATTACATACCAACAAAACTGTATTCATTTGGTTATTAAAAACTCCTTAAGCAATGGACTTTTCCTTAAATCCCACTTAAAGAAGTAAACCAAATTAATGGGCTACGAAAATCACTAAATTCGCTTGAAAATCAGTAAAATAGATGAAAATCCTCAAAATTAGCATGAAACTAGCATAAAATGCCACAAACCATAAACCCACTATAAAATATGCCTAGAATTAATACATTATCATAAACATAGCCGTCAGATTAACGGAATAGCCGCGAAACAATAGACTTCAACGCCGCATAATCGAGATAGAAGCAGATACAGATATAAGTTGAACGACGCTGCTCAAAAAGCTATTAAAAACATTCAGCGATAAATTAAATACGCTTGTTAAAAATCATTGAGCAAAAGGTTTTTTATTAAGGACCATTACTACACATATGAGATCCTTTAACCTTAAACTAATTCAAAACAAACTTAAGTTTTGAAGTGCAAAAGTCATTTTATTGAGTGAGGTAAGTCACGTATGATCACAATCTAATCACGCAAATGAGCTAAAAACGTTGGCTAGAGACAGAGAGAGAGAGAGAAATGACGTCGAGCGCAAACACCGTTAGTGAGAGGGAGCAGTCATTCAGTAATTCGACTTTTTCACCTTTGCTGTGTGAACAAATGTAAAAACGAAAAAAAGCGTCAGACGACGATACAAAAAAACCAAGAGCACCGCAATATAGCTCAGCTCAACTTACAGGTTCGCAGCTAGAATTCAATCTACTTGAAAATGCAAAAAACTGCTTTTAAAAGCCGTGCGTGAGCAATTTCGCTCGCTTACGGAAATTTCATCACACATCAATTTCTCTCTCTCTCTCCCTCTCCTTAAAAAAACCGTACGGTATGAACAAAAAACGACTATCTTTTCTCTCCACTTTTTAATTTTGCTAAGCACCCAAACCAATCCAATTTTTTTTCACGCATTTCATTTTCAGCTATTCACACCAATAAAAGTGATTTAATAAACATACCCGGCAGATTGCCGGAAAATAGCCGCCGTTGATTCCAATAAGCATGATTGGGATTGAAAGAATAGAAGATATTGAAAAAAAAAGATTTTGAAAAAAAAGATATTGAAAAAAAGATTGAAAAGATTTTTGTACAAAAACATTTTTTAAGTCCGATTTATTTCGATGGCATTTCGTAGTTGAACATAACGTACTTCTGTTTCTTAGAGAGAGGCTAAAGGTGCTACTATCAATACCAATAAGCATTAGAGATGGTAACTAAGACTTATAGGAACGACGTTCAAATAGCGGGCATCTAAAATTGGGCTTTATGGGTTTATCCCGTTTCTACTTCTGACTTCAATTTTTTATACTGACTCTGTTCATTTTGAATTGCTTTGCTGAGCAACTGATGTTCAAAATCACTTACAGCAGAATGAGAGAAGAGAGAAACTAGCCTAGAGAAGTCAAAAAGATATCACACAAAATGTTGAAAAAGCGGCAAAATGAGGTAAAGCGAAACATTTTTTTATTCGACGAAGAGAAAAAAAATGGAGCGCTATAATAGCCGGCTGAGAAGATGAGGGCGGCTATTAAACATAACCGACTAACGTCGGAAGAATTGCTCTCGAACGTCTAGTGGGAGCTCTAATCAATTGCACCCTGCTTCAGTCGGGGGAGGGGCCTAAATGGGACTAAGAAGTTCAATAGTGGGCTTCAAATAACCACATTAAAGGTTAACATATACCCCTATTAAGATTTAAAGTGAAAAATGGCAACAGTTTTGGCGTACTTTTCATTTGACTACTAGTATTAAATTGCCACCAATTGAGTTCAGCTGCTTGAAACTGTGATTGAGAGAATTTTAGATCACGCGAAACGCAAAAAGTCAAAGGGCGTAAAAGTCACCCGAAAGGTAACAGTATTAGCAACAAGCTTTATTTCGGAGTGAGACCAATATAGAGATCACTCAAAAATGAAGAACTAAAGCGTTAAAAATTTCTCTTGAGAAGTCAAAGAATGTTCTAAGAGAAAAGCGCAAAATGTTCAAGCGAAAATTTTGCATAAAAATACACACACTTTTACAATAATTGCTATGAACTTCGTTCAAGAGGATTCAAAAACTTGACCGAATCAAATCTCATTTTCTACGTCTTTCTATTTTTTTCAGGTACCATAATGCAATGAGTTCCTCATACTTCTGTGAGCTGTGTGTCTGTGGCTGTCATCTGCATTGCTCTGTCCGGCTCGCTCGTATATCTCATGATGAAGTCCTCAATAATTGGTCTGAGTGCCACCACACTGGCCGCACTCGAGTGATCAAGGTCCAAACTGACCCTGGTAACATACAGAAACATGACGAAATTCAATAACATAGCCGGCAGATTGCCGGAATAGCTGCGAAAGAATAGACCTGCGTGCTATATAATAGAGATAGAAACAGATACAGATCTAAATTGAAAACTAAATCGACGCCGCTCAAAAAACTAGGCTAAAAAACATTTAGCGATAAATTAATAAAGCTGGTTAAAATTCATTCCACAGAAGCCTCTTATTAGGGACCTTTACAGCACATATGAGTTCCTTTGACCTTAAACAAATTCAAATTAAACTTAAGTTTTAAAGTGCAAAAGTCATTTTATTGAGTGAGGTAAGTCACGTATGATCAAAATCTAATCACACAAATAACCTAAAAAATTATCGCTAAAGCGAGTGAGAAATGACGTCACGCGCGCAAATGCCGTTAGTGAGAGGAAGAAGTCATTCAGAAAATTTGACTTTTTCAGCTTTGGTGTGTGAACAAATGTAAAACGAAAAAAGAGCGTCAGACGACGAAACAAAAAAACATAGCAGGACAAGTCCTGACGTACAATTCAAAGAATTTTCATTGACTAAACAGAAAACTAGACCTAGAACGGACTATGAATGGTTTGGAAAAACCATTTAGAAAAAAATCCGATCCAAAAAATCGAAAAAACAGTAAAAATCAAAGTGAAATTGCCGCATGTGAACAAAAAACCACTACCGATAAAGCGAATTTTTGTTCAAACACCGTATTCTCACTCTACCTTAAAATTAGAGCGAAAAAATTTCACGCCGCAAAACCACTCGCTTTTTCGCTCCATTTCCTGTTTCGGCGTGACCAAAATCACCACTCCAATTTGACTTCAAAAATCATGAAAATGTGTGAACAGACCTTAAAAAAAAAAAAAAAAAGACAGCGCCCCAATACAATTCAAATTCTTTGAATTGTAAAAAACCAAGAGCACCGCAATATAGCTACGCTCAGCTTACAGCTTCGCAGCTATAATAACAAAGGGTTACATGCATTAAAGAGACAATGGACATGTCAGCACTAAATATTTGGTGTCCAGCTGTTTAATCTGCATTGTTTACTTTCTCAATGTTTATCTTTAACAGGAAAAAAAAACGCATTTGATGAATGGTTGTGTGGATTTGAAAATAAAGCATTTGATGAATGGTTGTGTGGATTTGAAAATAAAGAAGATCTCAAGTAGAATGGCCGAATCCAAACTAGCAGTTTTATTTGCTCTGGTTCACCGCTATGAAGATCATTTCCATTCATAATATATCTGCGGCTCGGTCTACTTCGATTTGAAGTTTGGTTAAAGAGCGAATCAGTAGCATTGAACCATTCGAAAATCTACAACCTAAGTATTCTGACGAAGGCGACTCCAGTTACGGAGCCGGAACATTAGATCGCTGGTTACAAATTGATGAGGTAGACAATTTCACAATCTCGACAATGACATCCTCAAATACGTCAGATTCACCAACAGGTGGAGCGCCACGGCTTCAAAGGTGCAAAAATTACAACTATGCACCCACAATTATTGAGCACCCAGTCATGAATCAAACATGCAATCAGCCTATGACCTTACCAGTCGTCCAATTTGATAAGTGGAACCTCTCCAGATCCTCCCCCATGTGCACCAGCAGCTGAGGGCAGCGTCTTGAATTCCGAAGTGACAGTTCTGCTGCCAAAGAGCAACAGCTGCAGTCCACTCACCATACTCATCTGATGCGCTGTCACTGCACGTGTACGCAATTTCTCTCCAAACACAAACAATTGCGATGGGAACATCTTAGCGTCCTGTAACAAATGAGCCCCTACAGCTAAGTCTCTTGTTCTAATTCTTAGTCCATTTCCCAAGTTGAATCATTATTTCTTTAGAAGTGGCAACAATTATAGGTACGACATAAATTGCTTGTTAATTCGAACTTTAAAACGTAAATTTATGATAAACAACCGTTCAATTTGTATTCAAAAGATCTGTCCGAACTAAGTTTTTACGTCATACCTTAGAGTTGTTGACAGACGACTTGTGAACAAGTGCTGGCTTCATGTCAAATGTGAGCAGTTTCCTCTTCTCTTTGTGTACACAGACATTAGGGTAGAGTGCACCCACCAACATAGACAACAACACATCCAACTGCTCATCTGGCCCAGTGTGTCGTAAGAATACAGGCTGAAGAAGCTCTGGAAAAAATATTGAACAACTTTTGACAATTAGCTTAGGAATATAGCAGGCAGATTGCCAGAAAATAGCCTCCGTTAACCCCACTGGCAGAAGTTGGCATTGAAACAGAGATATATAAACAGAAAGATTGACGACAGCCTTATATTTTTTGCGTAAGTGTCAAAAAGTGTTCTAACTTGGTCCGCAGTTTCATTAGGATAGAGAAGTTTATTAAATTCAGCTTCTGGAGGACAATGAGCTTAAAATATGTATGTTAGCACAAACTCTTAGCCCCCGAGGAACTTAGTGAGCCGACACGCGGCCGACTAAAATTTACGTCGAACGTATGTAGATAACCAAAGTGTACGAAAGTGTTGAATTTCATTTAAAATTGCAGTTAAGAGTACATTTTGCAGATTAGTGAAAAAATTTCTTCTTAAAAATATACAGGAGTTGAAATAAACCAAACACCTCCGTTACCAATAGCGAAGCAGCTGAATAGCACAAGTATCAAAGCTAGATTTCCAACTAAGTGTAATTTTTTGCCCTAAACTTAGTGTCCTAAATTTAGGGCAAAAAATTAGACTTTCACTGCTTTAAGTCTACGTTCAATCTTTTCAATTCAATCATTTAAGCATAAACTCTCTGCCTCGAAGATTTAGTGACCTATGAAATCGTATCCTGGTGTCTCTAAATAGCAGTTAGTAGTATACTGTAGGGAAATTTGACAATTTAATTCAATAAGACTTTAAACATTGAGACCTACTGCCCAGGCTTAATTGCTTTGTGCAGTTCCTTTTGGTTTCACATTTTGACCTTGAGCGTATTTGCATAATATTGCTCAATGAATTCTAAATTCAATTCAGATGTAAAGTAAGTCAGACGTCAAGTGTAAAGTGGCGACTTCCTGTCAACCCACAAAGGTAAATAAATTAAAAGGAGACCGCCTAAACGATCGCCATTGAAAGGCCGATGGCGGCTATTGAAAAGACACCTATGACTAAATTTTGTCAATTTTCTCAATTTCTTGAAGTAATTATGTTCAGTGAACATAGCCGGGAGATTGCCAAAAAATATCCACAATAGACCTCATGAACCTTCATTTGAAATGAAAGAAAACAAAGCAATGAATCAGATAAATAAATTGAGAACCTGTTATTTTGAAAGAAAAAGCTCTAAGAATAAAGCTCTATTAAGATTAAATGTTCGATATGAAATGATCAAAAACTCCAATCCCAAAGAAATAGAGATCATAAGCTTGCGGCACCATTTAGATACACTTCATTTTCAGCTAGTAAATGTATTTTAATTTTAAACTTCATTATCTTTCAAAAGAAGTAACTTTTTACTGGGATGAATCAAAAATTTATCAAACAATTGACCTAAAAGAGGACGCAAAAGAGCAAAAACTCACACAAATTCAACTGCATAGCAGCGAAAGTTATGAAACAAAGACGTAAAATGGTCGCACAAATTATCCATGGCGACGGAAAATAATAGAAGCAAGGCTTCCGGAACGAACCGGAGACAATTGACTCAAACACTAAGATTTTTTGCAAAAAAGCGGGATCACATATGAACATTATGAAGAATAATACTAGATATTAACAACATAACAAAAATCCTCCACAGATTAACAAAAGAAGCAGAACAAGAAATCTGATTTTTTCCTTCAAAATCATTTCGAGAGCAATTCAGATGACGCAAAAATTAAGAAATCGAGCATGAAAAGGTCACTGGAGAGCGGTAAAATATTCTAAAAGAAAAGCACGAAAACGGTCTCGCAAAAAATTATAAGACACGGTGAAGATTACAAAGACAAAAGCTTACAAAAATTGCTGAAAAGAAACAGACCAAAAAATTATTAAATGCTGAGATGTTAAATTTAGATTAAAAATCTGTAAAACTTATTTCTGCTTCTATTAGCTGCTCCCAAATAAAGTTCGATTACAGTGACACACAATCTCTTGACCTTATCTCTATGAATTAAAGTTAGGAAAATCAATTTAAAATGAAGTCATTTTTGAGAGTGAGGTAAAATGAACAAAAAGCCTCGCTCCACTAAGAGTCAAAAAGGACGTTACGAACACAATTTAGTTTAAACTGTATGAACGAATTATCAAAAAGCAGATTTAAACCGGTTGTGTGTCACATGGCCGCAACAAAAATCTTGACGAAATAGAAAAACCAACAGAAGGCCAATAATAGCCCCAGCTATCGTTGTGCGGCTATTAAAAACTAATATCCGCCCATTGACGATGCAAGAAATGCAACTAAGAACCATTAGAACATGTTTATTATTTTTAATGCCATTAACAAAAAATCAATAGAAAAAAACATTAAAAACAGAAATCGGATTGCCGCACGCAAAAAAAAATTCAATGAGAAACCTGAAACTTAAACAAAAACCAATTTCTAACAAACTATTTTTTGCTTTACTACTCCAGCGTGACTAACGTCACAACTCAAACTGACTTCTCATTGACATCGAAGGTAAAAAAAATGGAGGTGTTAAAAATCACCGCTTAAAAAATAAAAAATCCTTTCAATTGATAAATAAACAAAAAGAGGCAATAACAGCCTCCCTATCGTTTGGCCGCTATTAGACCAACCGACTACCCTCGTGCGAACGGTAATGCCGCGCGAACGGTGTTGGCATAAGCTGGCGATAGCTTAAAGTGTCTAGCTTTAGATTAACTGCGGGGCGTGCAGGCGTGAGCATGAGGGCGGAGTGGCGGGTGGTGATCACGGGTGGGGGCGGGCGTGCGGGGTTAGGGTTTGGAATGAGGTTGGAGGTGGTCGAGTGTGTGTGTATGTGTGTGTGGGGGGGGGGGGGTGGAGTGCAGGGGGTCGCCGACAAAGCATATCGTTCTATATGGAACGGTGGCAAGAGCCTCGCGGTTATTAGAATGCAGCAAGAGCATGTTAACGTGCCTGCGGTGCGTCGACAGCTGAAAATTGAGACCAGGGCTCTGGAGTAGCTGGGACAGGGACATGTGTTGAGGATGGCAGACCAGAGGTTGACGAAAACGGTCATCCTTGGCAGATGGATGCATAATCGATCAGCCAAAGGAATGCTGAGATGCAGAGTGCTATCATACAAGTGACGACTGTTGCACGAGTCTGGCGAAGACTAGACAAACGCGGGCAACCTGAAAAGAGACCGCAAGGTGTGTAAAAGCTAGTAATATCCAGGAAGCAGCAGCTCGTTGAATGGGAAGACGAGATGGCGTACACGCGAAGTTAAATACAGAAGCCCCAGAGAACATCGGAAAAGACGCCCGACGATCCGAGGTGTCCCTGGGAGGGATGTGAACGAGCGTGCAAGACCAAAATCGGACGTGCCCAACATGAGAGACTAGCACATCAGGTGACGCAAGCTAAATTCCCCTGTCAAAGCTGCGAAAGGGGTCTTCAGGCATAGGAGCAATCTGACGAGCCATCAAAGAACTCGCCCTAAGAAGCAGACAAAAGAGACCGAGAGGACAAAGAGTCTAAGAGAAATAGACGCTTGCAAGGTGTGCGGAGTCTGCATCAGCAAAACCAACATGTCGAGGCATTGCCAGCATTTTCACTGAAAACACAGAATAATTCGTAAAAGATTTCGTTTTCGTTAATTTCCAGATATTAGTGTATACCTTTCCGTCTGTAAAAATCAAACAGATGCTGAAATCCAAGAAAGATATTGTCCTGAAGGAGGAGAGGGGCCCCTTCAGAAATGTCACAACAATGGGAGAGGAGGCCCAATTGCTGGGCGACTCAATCATTTTTGGTACCTAAATCAGAGATGCTATTGCGGTGAGCTGCCCAGGGCCCCAAAAAAGGTTGAGCTGCGACTCTGTCTTCACC
Organism: Convolutriloba macropyga; assembly: GCF_964194025.1. Taxonomy (NCBI): domain Eukaryota; kingdom Metazoa; phylum Xenacoelomorpha; order Acoela; family Convolutidae; genus Convolutriloba; species Convolutriloba macropyga. The sequence continues at coordinate 13,810,584 of NC_134471.1, read as the reverse complement.
CAACTGATGAGGCATTATTTCAAGGGACTGGCCGTTATCGCCGGGCCGAACGATCTATTGGCGAGGGCTGGGACCATCGGAGACCCTCAGGAAATAGCCAAGGATATGGAAATTACCATCTCATCAGAAAGCACCTAGACACAGGGGTAAAAATAGCCATCGTCAAATTACCATCAAGCGACGAGAGAGGAGAGTAGGTTAAGGAACGTTTTACGTACAAGTACCTCTCAGAAGCAAGGTTTACACCCGAACCAGCAAAAGTTATCGGAAGACCTCTAGGACACCTTCAAAAAGCTTTGCTAAAGAGCCCGATTAAGGGTCTAGCATGGCGGAATGAGGGATTGTACGAAAGGTTGAGAACGAGGAAACCGCGACGGACTTCCCAGGCTTTAGACAGAGTGACAAGGGAAGAAGAAAGGGGGTTATATGGTAGGGGTCAAAATCCAAAAATACTACCCTGCACATGTTGAATTTATGTCTTTAAAGAGCTATGTTCAATTGCATATTTAGAGAATAGTGATCAGTCAGGCTCTAAGAGAACTTTTTAACTTCCAGGATTTACCTGTTTATCCCGCTTTTAGAGGAGGACTTTAACACCCTGTTTCACTAACATTTACCCACATAAAAAACATAGCAAAAAGAATTCTGGAAACGACTAGAACAGTTATCTAAGGAAAAAGAGTCCTTGAAACAGCTAATATCTACTGGAACATTTGTATCATGCATTATACCACTAGGAAAAAATAGAACACACAATAGCACGCAAGAATTTATGAGGCTAACAGATATCTCTAACTTTGAAGAAGATTACAGAAAACTGCAAGAATTCGACAAAGTCACATTTTCCTATTCTATGCCATGTTTCCCATTAAAACACTGCCTCATGACACCAAAACTGCCATCCATTTAATGCTAAAAAACCTAAGGCCAAAATGCTTCTGTTTAAATCTCAATTAAAGCAATAAAACAAAGTAATGGGTCATAAATGAATAAATTAGCCTTAATACGAAAAAATTTTAAAATTTGCTTAGAACTAATTACCAAAAATACTTCAAAAGCTATTAATTATCAAAACAACCTTAATATAATTAATATAGTTCACTCAAACACACCAGGCAGATTGCTCGAAAAAAGTCGCCATTGATTCCCATAACCACGATTGGGACTGAAAGAACAGAACAAACATAACCGACTAACTCGCGAAGTACTCTCAAACGACCGGCGAGCGGTTGGTATCGTCAGTACCTAACCACGGTTTAGTGAGGCTAGCTTTAGCTTTATTTGACTCTGCAACATTTAGTTTTCTAGCCTCGTTAGTAAAAAAAAATAGAAAAAAGATATTTTAAAAATTTGCAAAGTACTGCAAAATTTAAAAGAAAGTTTCCAGATTTCGCAGTCAAAAAATGTTCAAAACCATTTTTCTCTCTGGAGTTTTGTCGTAACCCATCTGCAAGACTTAAAAAAGTTTCGTCGGCCAGCAATGATCGTTAAACTCAGAAAAGGACAAAAAACACTCAAAAATTTTGATAACAATTTCAAACTTGAACAAAATCTTGCTAAAATTAAAGATATTAAAATCTTCAAAACCATTTCATTTTCTCAAGAGAGTTTTTAGTATTCCTATATCAAACCTTGGAGAAAGTCTCTACTCAAAAAACTTGAAATTTTTTTTAAAATTGCTTAATATCTTGATATTAAAATACTGGAAAACATTCCATTACATCTAGAAACTATGTAGTAACCTACTATCAAACGCTAGAGGAGGTTGTGCGGCTCTTGAGGCTGGAGAAACCCAAAGTTACAAAAAAAAAATAACTTGAACAAAATTGCAAGTTAGATTGCAAGTTAAAAACAAATCCATGGCCAAACAAAATTTCCACTTCCTTATTAACAAACAATAACGGTGGTTTTCAATAACGGTGGAAAAAAACTGAATAATGACAATAAATGTTTTAAAAAACTGAAAAAAAATGCAAGTTTTGTCAAAAAATGCTAAAATTCGGGATAAAAATCTTGAAAAACATTCTATTACATCTAGAAGCTATACAGTAGCCTATTGTCAAACTCTAGAGGCGGTTTCTTGACTCCTGAGACTGGAGAAACTTGAAAAAAAACGATATAATTTTTCAAAAAGTTTTATAAAAAAAATTGCTAAAATTTGTGATATTAAAAAGTTGAAAACTATTCCATGCCAAATATAAATTTTATTATCAAACCCTTAAGCAGGCTGATGGGGGCAACAGCGCTTTGGGGAGGGCCAATAGAGGGGGTTCAACATAGGGGTGCCTTCAACCTCTAAGAACTGCGCTTCACACCATAGCTATAAGTCTCCAAAACAGTTTGAGCTGAAACAGAGCTGAAAGGCTCTAAGAGCACTTAATGCCCGCTTTGCGTTACATGTTTATCCCGTTTTTGACGACGGAAAGTCAAATGGGTCAGACGAAAAATCGGTCAAGCAAAAATCGCATAAGAAAAGACCGACAGGACTAATATAATTGCTACAAACTTCGTTTGAGAGCAATTAAAATGAAAAATTGATTGATGAAAGAAAACATTTTTTAAGTGCGAACTTTTTTATTGCAATTCGTAGTTATGCAAACTCCTGCTTTTAATGAGAAGATGAAGGGGCTAGTATCATTACCAATAAGCATTAGAGATGGTCACTAAGACTTCAAAAAAATTCAAGTAGCTGGCATCTAAAAAAGGGGCTTTAAGAGTTTGCCACGTTTCAATTTTGATTACTTTTTTATACTAATTCTGTTCACTTTAGATTGCTTTGCTGAGCAACTGCTGTTTAAAAGAAGCACTTTGAGCAGGAGCGAATAATGAAACTAGCATAGAGCAAGCAAAAAGATTTCATGCAAAATGTTGAACAAGCTGTGAACTAAGGTAAAGCGAAACAAATTTAAACTAAAGTGAAAACAGGAGCGCAATAATAGCCTGCTGAGAAGTTCAGGGCGGCTATTAATTAAAGCACAGTATTAGTTAAAACCAAAGAAACTGTGGTAAAAAAACCGCACGCGAACTAAAAATTTTGCTCGCTTAATTTCTCGCTCTCTCGAAAAATCAGGATGAACGAAGTCGCTCTCTTTTCATTAGTCTTCAAAATAGTTCAGCAGACAAACAACTAAAATACTTTGTATCGCTTTTAATTTCCTGTTTCAAATTCACTCAAACAAAATTGATTTAAAAAACGTTTCTGAGATCAATAAGAGCCTCGTTATCACTTCGCAGCTATTAAAAACACTTAATTCGTCAAGGCAAATACACGCAAATGAAGCTTTGAAAAATATATCTAATGACAAAATTAAAAATCTATGGCTCTTTTATATATTTTTTCAAGTCTCATTTCCATGTTACTTGGGTTAAAAAACAACTCAATCAATTTGACGCAGTTAAGTTTCATTATTTACGGACATGAACAACTTTAAACTTTGTCGCATATTGCATAGAATACCTTCATCGAATTCAGAGTTGACGAGAATGTCTCTGAGTTGGGTCTTTGCCTCGTGCACCATTCTTAGGGTGGACATGTTCAACATCCTGTCATGGCAGAAATCCATCTCTGAGCGATCACCTCGATCCCTAAAGTGGCCATGTGAGCGACTAAGGAATATCTACCCATTAATTCCAAGATTTGTAGATTATTAATCTCAAAAATGGTTGTAGAAGCTTTAAATACTTTCCGGTTAAAATGGAAGACGTGCTTTTTAATCTTATCGTTCACAACTTCTTTTACTGTCAGCTGGACTATAATGATGTTAAGAAATCTTACTTTTGGATTTTTTCTGACGTCAAGAGAAAGATTGAAACTCACTTGGCTTTCATCCATCCTTGATAAGCGGTGATCATTGCTACGTGGTCACTACACCTCGTGCCCGCCATTCCCTTGTGCATCGGGTGCAGGAATTTCATCTCTTTGGGAGTATCGAACGGCTCGGGGAAGGACACCAGTGCCGCAATTGTACACATAGGATCACCAACTCCCAGAAGGGTGGCCAGTACTAACATCTTGCCAATGTGGGGTTCAACGGGAAGTCTAGCAAGAACCCGACCAAGTGGTGTCAGTTCTTCGTTCTTGTCTAATGCCTTCATGTCTGAAAGACAAAACAAAACGTTTCAAATTTTCGAGGAGTAAGCTTTTTTTATCATTCCGAGATCAAATTAAGTTAATTCGACGAGTCGAACATAGAAAGTTATTAGTAATCATTTAAAATGCCGACTTCCTGACATCATAAATTCGCAATTTTTGGAGTTGTTGAGATATTTTTGCATAAAAAGAGCGCGGATTTTGCGTCACTAAAGTTTTTCAACAGTGCAAAAAAGGGGGTAACTGTGCAAAAAATATTGCATTAACTTTCTATGACTCTCCATGTGAAAAAATTGGCAAACAGTGAGTTATTCTCAAACATAGCCGGCAGATTGCCGGAACAGCTGCGAAAGAATAGACTTGCGTGCAGTATAATAGAAAGAGTTAGAAACAGATACAGATCAGAATTGAAAATCGACGACGCTCAAAAAGCTATGTAAAAAAACATTCCGCGATAAATTAATAAAGATTCTAAAGTTCCTTTGACCTTATACTAACTCAAACTAAAGTTAAGTTTTAAAGTGCAAAAGTCATTTTATTGAGTGAGGTAAGCCACGCATGATCAAAATCTAATCACGCAAATGACCTAAAAACTTTGTCTAAAGAGTGACAAATGGCGTCATGCATGCAAATGCCGTTAGTCAGAGGAAAGAGTCATTCAGAAAATTTGACCTTTTCAGCTTTGCTGGGTGAACAAATGTAAAACGGAAAAGAGCGTCAGACGACGAAACAAAAAAACATAGCAGGACAAGTCCTGACCTACAATACAAAGAATTTTCAATGACTAAACAAAAATCTATACCTAGAATTGACTATGACCGGTTGAGAAAACCATTTAGAAAACAATTCAATTGAAAAAAGCAGTAAAAATCGAAGCGATAATGCCGCGTGTGAACACAAAACCACTAGCGAGAAAGCGAATTTCTGTTCATACACCGTTTTCAAACTCTACTTTAAAATTAGAATGAAACAATTTCACGCCTCACAGCCACTCGCTTTTGCGCTCCACTTCCTGTTTGGGGTAACCAAAATCATCGCTGCAATTTGACTTCATGAAAATGCGAATAGATCTTTAAAAAAGAAAGCGCTCCAATACAATTCAAATTTTGAATTGTAAAAAAAACAAGAGCACCGCAATCTGGCTCCACTCAGCTCACAGCTTTGCAGCTATAATCAAAGATACATGGTGTGAGTTTAATTGAAATGCCACCGTCCACTATCAAATTGTTTGCACGACTGCCGTTTCATTCATCTTCAACATAAGCGACTAGTGTCGGACCAATTGATCTCAAACAAATGGGGAGGCGTGGCCTTGTTATTAGTTAGCTTAAACTCTAGGAAGCTAGTCTCAATGGGTGAGTGGGGCAAGAAAACAGGGGTTGGGTGGGGAAGAAAAACTTCAAAATTTCTTCCAAAATCAATAAAATTATGCCTCCTCAGAGCGTCCTCCAAAGAAAACTGAGCAGAGACTTAATGCCATTGGACTTTGATTGTTTATCCCGTTTCTGAGGGCAAGTCCAACACGACTGAAATACTTTCTGCAAGATTTAATTGAGCACTTATATAGTAATACCGAATTCTGTCGACCAAATTCGTTACCTAAATTTGTTACCCTTAATGTCTCATTGAAGCAGTGCAAAAAATGTACCCGTGTCATCTCTGTCTTTTATAAAAATGTACCGAGGTGATTATCATAACCTTTGAGTGCAACCTCGGCTTCAATTACGGCATCCAGGGGCGGAGGTTCCAGAGCTCTTCCCAGAAAATCACGGATGGTGCCCAGTTTCAGGAGTTTAATGCTCAATGCAATCTCATGCAGCGGGGTCAGAAAGATCTCGGCCGTGCTGTGTTGAGGCAATCTGAAGCAGGGAGAGGGGCGGACATTTATTAATTGAAAAAAAAACAACCCAGTCCAATTCTTTCTCTCGAAAAAGTAAGACTAGCTGTCGGTTTATTTTCCTTTTAGCAACGTATTCATTGGGAAAATTTCGGGCTTATTCCAAGTAATTTGCAAATCAACTTAAAAAAATAGGCTATTTCCAAAATTCGGACAACGGGGTAAATGACACATTCGATCTTACCCTGAAGTTACATTTCTTCGAAACATAGCCGGCAGATTGCCGGAAAATAGCCGCGATAGACGCTCGTGGCCTTCCAGGAATTGAAACACTTAGAAATAAGATAGACAGATCGACCACCAGTCCTTCAATAGACCACTAGACTTTTCGGGTTAGCTTCGGACTGTCAATTTTTGACACATACGTTCTATAAGGAAAACGCCCTTAAAGAGCCATTTCAAAATTGATATTCGAAATCAAAAACTCAAGACTAATAATCACAAATTAGGGCATATAAGATTGGTACAACTTAGATGCACACTATTAACTAGTAAATCTTCAATAAAAATTAAAGTTCCATAAGTGAGTTCAGAAGTCAATTTTTTGAGTGAGGTAAGTCACGCAATTGACCTAAAAGCAGAAACAACGTCACGTACACAAATTTTAACTGAAAAGCAATAGAAGTCACTGAAGTCAATTCCAAGAAGTCAATTCCAAGAAGTCAGGTCGTAAGAATTATCGATGGAGACGACGAATTAAAAAAACATAGCAGGACAAGTCCTGAAATACAATTCAAAGAATTAAATGAAAAACTCAGACGTACTCTACCTGACCAGCAGATGAATTGAACGATTTCAGCCAGAACACCAACAAAATCATCAAAAAATTGAGAAATTAAAAGAATCGAAACTAAACAAAAAATACTCATAGCTAAAACTCGAAGCTTTCAAACCTAAGGCAAAATTTTTCCCTTTGAAATTACATATTTCAAAAATATGTTCAAAATCAATTTTCGTTTCTGAAATCAGTCCAGTATTGTATCTGCAAGACCTGAAAAATATTCAATGGCCCTTGAAGATCGATGATTAACAAAAAATTTAAGAAAAAAAGAAATCAATTGCAAATTATCAGAAAATGTTGCCGAAAATAGTGATATAAATATCTTCAGAATCCTTTCTGTCTCTAGAGGCTATCCAGTAACCCAATTCCAAGCTTTAAAAACTCATTGGCTCATAGATCGATAGGCAATAATTTTTAGAAAAAAATTTCAAACTTCAAAAAATAGAAATTTGTTCTATTAAAATGTTGAACGTCATTCAATTGCCCCCTAGCATTTTATAATTATTTAATAACATACTATCAAACACTGGATGAGGTTAGCAGTCTACTGAGAGAAGAAATAAATAAAAAACAAATGTTTTGAAAAAACTTGAAAAAACAGCAATTTTATAAAAAAAACTTCCAAAAGTCGAAAGGTTAAATTGTTGAAAACAAATCCATTGAAACCAAAAACCATGCACTAACTTTTTATCAGAACGTGGAATAGGTTTTCTCGCATTTGAGAATAGACGAATATCAAAAACTGACAAAAACTTTAGGAAATCTCAAAAAAAATTGCAGATTTTATCAAAAAAAAGCTAAAATTCGAGACACTAAAATATTAAAAACCATTCCTTTGCTTCTAGAAACTATGAAGTGCCCTATTAACAAACCTCAAAGGAGATTGCCTGTGGTCCTTGAAGCTGGAAAAACTGAAAAAATGGCGAAAATTTTCAAAAACCTGAAAAAAATGCGAATTTTGTCAAAAAAAATTGCTAAAATTTGTGATATTCGAAAGTTGAAACCTATTCCATGGCAACTAAAAATTTTTCAGTAACTTAACATCCAACCGCTAATGAGGTTTTCTGGTCCCTGGGACTCAAAGAACTTGAATAATGACAATAAATGTCAAAAAAAAATTGGAAGCTTTGTCAAAAAATGCTAAAATTCATGATGGCAAAAAGTTGAAAACGATTCCATTACCACTAAAAACTAAGCAGTAATCTATCATCAAACTCTTTATCAAACTCTAGAGGAGGTTTCTTCGCACCTAGGGCCAAAAAAACTCAAAATATGACAAAAATTTTCAAAAAACCTGAAAAAAATTGCAAAAATTAGTATCCTTTCGCGAGTTTGTGTTTGTAGTACCAACGTTTATAGCTCATACAATGGTCATAACAAGCAATTTTGTGTCGCAGTTGACCTTAATCAACTTTTAAAAACTTCAATCTAAGACTAATCAAACAAAGAAACTCAAAAAAATCACAATAACATGAAAAATTGCACCATAGAGCCCAAAAACTCCTAAAAATGACCTTTTAATCTTAAATTAAGGCCATCCCAGCAGCTGCACCACTATTAGCACTTGAAGGACAACTAAAGCCAAGGACCTGAAAAATATTCATTGGCCCTTGAAGATCGATGATCAAAATTTAAGAAAAAAAAGAAATCAATTGCAAATTATCAGAAAATGTTGCCGAAAATAGTGATATAAATATCTTCAGAATCCTTTCTGTCTCTAGAGGCTATCCAGTAACCCAATTCCAAGCTTTAAAAACTCATTGGCTCATAGATCGATAGGCAATAATTTTTAGAAAAAAATTTCAAACTTCAAAAAATAGAAATTTGTTCTATTAAAATGTTGAACGTCATTCAATTGCCCCCTAGCATTTTATAATTATTTAATAACATACTATCAAACACTGGATGAGGTTAGCTGTCTACTGAGAGAAGAAATAAATAAAAAACAAATGTTTTGAAAAAAACTTGAAAAAAACAGCAATTTTATCAAAAAACTTCCAAAAGTCGAAAGGTTAAATTGTTGAAAACAAATCCATTGAAACCAAAAACCATTCACTAACTTTTTATAAGACTAATCAAACAAAGAAACTAAAAAAATCACAATAACATGAAAAATTGCACCATTGAGCCCAAAAACTCCTAAAAATGACCTTTTAACCTTAAATTAAGGCCATCCCAGCAGCTGCACCACTATTAGCACTTGAAGGACAACTAAAGTCCACTTTGGGCCTCTAATGAAACTTAATGCCCGCTTGGCTTTACCTGTTTATCCCGTTTTGAACGATCAAAGTCATTGAAAAATGTGTGAACACATCTTAAAAAAAACAGCGCACCAATACAATTCAAATTCTTTGAATTGTAAAAAACCACGATGTCCCCAATATCGCTTCGCGGCTATTAATAAATCAAGTCTCTGTGAATAAATCGTTGCCTGAAGTAGCATCAGTAATGAGCGAAACTGGAAGCTATTAAGAGTTCTAATGAATTCAAATGTTCTAAAAGTCGCTACTACAATTTGCACAAGCATGTCTGAGAGCAAAAAATAATGCTCACGACTTAGTCCCTATATATTAAGATCTATTATGAAGTTTCAAAAACCTACTTCTCAAATCTGCTTCTACTGCACAAGTGGAAAGCGAATCCAGCCCTCACTCTCCCTGCTCGTCCCCTCCTCTGTTCCAGATTAGTCTTGCTAGCCCACACTGTCGTGTAGCTCGTCATGTTGTTATGTGCTGTGAACAACTTTACTTTGCTCTTGCACGAGTCTATGACGAATACCACGTCGTTGATCGTAATAGAGGTCTCGGCTATGTTGGTCGACAGAATGACCTAACAGAGACATAAGCAACAATTCAACAATTGAATTCTCTAAAAAACTATGAATTACAAATAGATACTAAAAACATAACGTGCTATATGTACCATTCAACATTAGCTATCGTAATTATCTGGCAAAACATCAGCTGCTGTCTAAAAATGAGCAGCTCTCAAGAGATTCAGAAACACGGACAAAAAGCGTTCAAATACATCTTTGCAGATTCGAAATTAACTCATTCTTTACGCCAGGCCCAGAAATGCAATACTCAGTGACTAAAAATTGCGCTGGCTGACCAAACTTACTAACCATAAAACGAACCATATATTGCTATTGTAACTATGTCTCCATATATGGTAACTTTGGTGATGGCAATTTTTATGTGAAGCTTAGTAAGTTTCCATAAAATACATATCTGGCGTTTTATGGTTGGTAAGTTCCTTTTATATGGTGTTCATCCCGGGATTTCTTCAGTTAACAACCAATATTTTACCTATTACAGAACATACATCTCGCTCAGATTAATCGATAGAAAAAATGCATACGTACTTTTGTGCATCCTGGCGGCACAGGGTCAAAAATCCTCTTCTGATCCTCCCTAGGAACCTGACTGTGCAATGGTAGAATGCGAAATGCTCCAGATCCGAATCTAGGGTGGTTAGTTAGGTGCTTCAAAAGGGAAAAAATTATATTCCACCCAGGAAGGAAAACCAGAATTGCACCTGACAGTTGCAGAGAAGCACAGTATTCGATCAGCTTTTCGATCAACTCGAAGCTCAGTTCTTTTTCGGGCATTTCTGTCAGTGCTCGTTTTGTTTCATTTGAGTATTCGTCTCCAATGACCAAATTCATGTTTTGCTAAATCAAAATCTCTAATACAATAGGATAACATTTCACAGCCTTCACCCGATTACAATCAACAACTTACATTGAAAAAAGCCGATCTAAAAATTGGAGAAAATCAGTTACATGTAGCATAACAATCAATCTTAACGCACATTAATATTCTAATGAATAATTTACAGAGCCAATTTGATTTCAATTTTCCAAAAAATTTTCTGTGAATAAAGATTACTCAAAGTCAATCGAGGAATTCTCATTTACTTAGATAGAAAAACAGTTGTTGAGCGGTAAGACAATTAGCCCACCAGATTCCCACATTTCCATTTCGTTGTATTTTGGCACATCGATGATAGAATTTTGTAGCTTTTCAACACATATATTTTTGTTTCAAGGCAGTTTATTTCAACAAGTAATCGACTAGCGTCGGGCGAATCGCCCTCAAACAACCGGTGAGCGGTTGGCTTCGAAGTAGCAAGCTGGGGCTAAGGGATGCTAGCATTAGGGCGTGTTCGCATTAGGAGGGAATGAGCCGAGAGGGGGTCTCGCAGGTGGGGGTGGGGATTGGGGTTGGACGTGTCAAGCGACTGAGGCTTTAAAAGCTGTCTGTTCTTCATTGCTTCGATCCAATCAGCTGACACCCATGCAAAAAAAATTATTCTGAAAGCATATATTAGACAACATTACGCATCTATTATGGCGTATATCTATTATGGTAAACTAGACCTGTCCGGGTTAAAATGTAAATTGCGATGAAAAGTTATCATGAAGGAAAAAGAAGATGACTCACATCCTCGTCATCATCGAATGCAGCCTCGTCATCGTCATCTTTCCCAGCTGCACCCCGTCCCTTACCCGCCTTGCCTTTCCTCACATTGGGAGGGGGTACAAATTGCAGCATCTCCACACAGTCTTCCAAGTAGTACTCCTGCACTGGGAATGTACGCCCATGTACCTAAACACAGTTCAAATTGAGAGGTCTAGTAAACGAAGAGGGGACATGAGTCTGACAACACAAGCGGGTTTAAGAACTTTTAAAAAAAATTTAGTGAACCACCGAGTATATACTCTCAACAAATCGAGGAACGACAGCACTAAATCGAAAAAATATCCTACTAACGCAGGGCAAATTTCTCTCAAACGACTGTCGAGGGGTTGACTTTGGCAGTAGATAGCTCACGACTGGTTAGGCGGCAGGAAAGGAAAGTAGGTGTGGGCACAATTTTTTTTTCATTTTATTGGTGTGTGGGAAAGGGGGGGGGGGGGTGGCTTCTCAAAAATGTCCTTCAGCACATCCTTCAGAGCATTACAGCAATTTAAAGCCCTCAAGCTTCACTGGATTATCTCATTTCTACGGAAGAAGTCAAGTTGATCAGACAAAAATAACTCAGGTGGAAAACAGCGCAAAAATAAAAACATGAGCCAAATAATTGATACAACAGTTTTTGAAAGCAGTCAAAAAACCCTTAAATTTTTAAATTCTTTTTTTTCTGATAATCGGTTATATTTTTGATCTTCCTTTATTTTCAATGCAGACCGATTAAAAATATCAATTTCAACACCTTTCTTTCAATGTGAAAACTTAAAAAAAATAAGACATCGCAAAACAACTTAATGAAACTAGAACAACCGTTCATCATTCAGAGCATTGTTAACATTCTCCAATAGAAACCTATTAATTTTTTGAACAATCGCCACACTCTGAACACTCATCTTTTCAACCAAACACACAAAATATGAAAGACAAAACCAAAAAAACATGACCGACTAACGTCGGGCGAATTGCACTCAAACGACCAGCGAGCGGATGGCCTTGTCAGCAGCTGGCCACAATTTAGTGAGGCTAGCTTCAGCTTGATTCGACTCTGCAGCTTTTAGTTTTCTAGCCTTGTTAGTAAATAAAAGAAAAAACTGATATTTTAAAAATTTGCAAAATATTGCAAAATTTAAAATAAAAGCTTCCAGATTTCGCAGTGAAAATGTTCAAAACTATTTTTTGTCTCTGGAGTTGTTATGTCAAGTAACCCTGCAAGATTTGAAAAGCTTCGTTGGCCAGTAATGATCGTTAAACTCAGAAAAGGACAAAAATAAAAAATTTTGAAAACAATAGCAAATTTTAAATCTTGCTAAATTTAAAGATATTGAAATCTTCAAAACAATTTCAATGTCTCAGGAGACTATCCAGTATCCCTATTCCAAGCTTAAAATAGTTTCACTGGCTCATAAAGATCCATAAAATTGGAACATAAAACTTTTCCAAAAATTCGAAAAATTAAATTTCATCATAAAACTGCTAAAGCTGGAGTCATTAAAATATTTATAGCCATTCCATTACCTCTATAAACTATGCGACAGCTTATCATCAAACCTTGGAGGAGGTCCCTCGGACCTTGGGGACGGAAAAAGTTCACCGGGGCTGATGGAGAGGGAGGGGGTGGTGGGCAACAGCGTGGTGGGAAACAGCTGACACAGAGCTGAAAGGCTCTAAGAGCACTTAATGCCCGCTGGGCGCTACCTGTTTATCCCGTTTTTGAGGACGAAAAGCGTCAGACGAAAAATCGGTCAAGCAAAAAATCGAATAAAAAAGACCGACAGGACTAATATAATTGCTAAACTTCATTTGAGAGCAATTAGATTTTGTGTGTCTTTAGACACAAAATCAAAAATACTAAAACGGCAATTAAAATTTCAAAATTTATTCAAAATCTTTAAAATTTAAGACTCCAAAAATTATGCTCAACAAACCATCGCATGCAGCTAAAATTCGTTCAATAAACGACCAGCAAATGATAGACAAAACAACAGAAACGTTGCTTACTGAGATAACCGGGAAAAGTGAACACTAAGAACGAAATATACCAGGTAGGTTGCCGGAAAATAGCCCCCATTGACTCCCTTGTGTCCCCAGGAATTGAAGGAACTGAATTGATAAAAATTGATTGTCGATTGTACAAAAAAAAACTTTTCTAAACTGCGAGCTTCTTGAATTGGATTTCGTACTGAAAAACACTGAAAAACACCAGGCATCCAAAACTGCGCTTTATCCAGTTATCATTTTGGACTTCGTTAATTTTAGATTTATCAGCTGAGCAACTGTTGTTTGAAAGCTCTTTGAGCGGAATGAACAATAGTGAAACTAGGCGAAACAAGTCAAAAAGCTTGAAATTAATAAGCCTTAAGTAACGAAAAATGTCACAGGCAAAATGAGGTTAAGAACAGATTTTCACCTAGCGGAAAACTAAAATATATACCGACTATAATAGCCCGCAGAAAAGATGAGGTCAGCTATTAATTCACTTCGAGAAGAAGATAACAGCCTTGTTCATGCTTTTAATCAACAAATTCGGATTATAATATTTGCTGCAAAACTTACAAAAAACAGTATATTTGAAAGGACTATCATTTTCTGCCACTTAACACTTTAAAAAGACTATCATTTCTCATAAATCATCAAAAGAGAATCGTGACGGAAAAACATTGTATAATCTAATGCAATTTTACACAATGGGGGCAAAAAAAATTGATTCAAACTTCGTTCGAGAGCAGTTAAAAACAAACCAACTAACGTCCGAAAAATAGCTCTCAATGACAGGCGGCGCAATTTAATTCAGGGGCTGTAGCCCAGATAAATTTTTCTCTATGGGCGTCAAAACATCAACCGAAGGTAGAATTCGAACCCCCACCTCATGAGTCTGCTTCCGTCACCTCCAGTTTCGGTGCACCTATCATTTGACTTTTAGTATTCAATTGCCGCCAATTGAGTTCAGCTGCTTGAAAAAATGTGAATGAGAGCGAAATCTAGAACATAACCGACTAACGTCTGCTCTCAAACGCCGAATTGCTCTCAAACGACCGGCGAGCAGTTGTCTAAAAAATTTGCAATATTGCAAAATTTAAAAGAAAAGCTTCCAGATCTCGCAATGAAAATGTTCAGAACTATTTTTTCTCTCCTGAGTGATGTCGAGTAACCCATCTGCAAGACTTGAAAAACTTCGTCGGCCAGTAATGATAGTTAAACTCAGAAAAGGACAAAAACACTCAAAAATTTTGAAAACAATAGCAAATTTTAACAAAATCTTGCTAAAATTCCAGACATTAAAATCTTTAAAACCATTTCATTGTATCAAGAGACTATCCAGTATCACTATTTCAATTTTTAATTAGTTTTACTGGCTCAAAAACATCCATAAACTTGGAACATGATAATTTTTCGAAAATTGAAAAAAAAATTAAATTTTATCAAAAACGTGTTAAAGCTGGAGTCATTTAAATATTGATAACAATTTCATGAATCTAGAAACTATTTGAGAGCTTTTCAAGAAGCCTGAGAGGAGGTCCCTAGGACCCTGGTGACGGAAAACTGATAAAGTCAAAAAGATTCAAAAAACTTAAAAAATTGAAAATAATTTTGAAAATTGCTGATCATAAAAATCTTGAAAAACCTTCCATTACATCTAGAAGCTATGCAGTAACCTAAGCTCAAACTCTAGAGGAGGTTATGTGGCTGTTGAGGTAGGCGAAACCACGAAAATGACAAAAAAATTCAAAAATTAGAAGTTGCAAAAATACTGCTATAACTTGTGATAAAAGTTGTAACTAATCCATGGCCAAAACATTTTTCAGTAACTCATTATCAAACCCTAACGGAGATTTTCTGTTAGGCTGAAAAAATCTGAAAAAATGACAATAATGACAAATAAACTGACAATAGCGATAATAAACTGACAATAAAACAAAATTAATTATTGAAAAAAAATTGAAAAAATCTGTCATTTTAAAAAATTGAAAGCTATTCCATGGCAAGTAAAATTGTTTCAGGAACTTATTATCAAACCCATGAGGACGTTTTCTGGCCCCTGCGTCCGGAAAGAAGTGGATAAAAAAATAAATGGCAAAAAAATTGGAAAAATTTGCACGTTTTGACAAAAAAAGGCTAAAATTCGTGATGTTAAAATGTTGAAACCATTCCACTACCACTAGAAACGATGCAGTAACCTAATATAAAACCCTAGAGGAGGTTTCCTGACACCTAGGGCTGAAAAAACAAAAAATGACAAAAAATTTTCAAAAAAACTTGAAAAAATTTGTGAAAATTAGTATAAAATTGCTTGTTTTTAGCGATCAGTTGTTCGTCAGTAGCCACAGGAGGCCGGGGGGGGGGGGGGGGGGGTGTACACCGGGGGTCTGATGGGGATGGGGTGGTCAACAGTGGGGTGGGGGGGCAACAGCGCTGTGGGGGTGGGGTGGGGGCAAAAGGGGGGGTCAACAGTGGGGGTGTCGTCAACCTCTAAGAACCGCCCTTCACAACATAACTATAAGTCTCCAAAACAGTTTGAGCTGAAACAGAGCTGAAAGGCTCTAAGAGCACTTAATGCCTGCTGGGCGCTACCTGTTTATCCCGTTTTTGAGGACGAAAAATCAAAAGCGTCAGACGAAAAATCGGTCAAGCGAAAAATCGCATAAAAAAAAGACCGACAGGACTAATATAATTGCTACAAACTTCGTTTGAGAGCAATTAATCACGTAAAACGCAGAAAATCAAGGGCCTAAAAGTCACTCAAAAAGTCAGAAAAGAGTCATGCGAAGAACTTGCATAAAAAGACACATGTTTACAATAATTGGTTCTCTTTGAGAGTAATTAAAAAGACGTTTACAATAATTGCTTCTTATTCGAGAGCAATTAAACAAACAATTACGAAAATTTGAAACAACTGCAATGGGATGAAAAAGATACCATAGCAATTTTAAAACCAACTTAAATACATTCATAAAAACTCTATCTTCAATTTCTATAAAAAAAATTGACAAAGGTAGAAAAATAACTGCTAAAAATGCATACATTAAAGGTCAAATAATAATCAGCAAAATTGCATCTAAGAGTGTAATTATGGCTTCAGATTTGCTTCCAAATATACGCTAACTATTTTTGATACAATTGAGACATCCTTGTTGACCGAAAAACTTAGAGCTATAACTGAAAGACTCCAAACAATTTTATTTTCATACCTACTTTCTCGTTCTCTCTCAGAATAATGTATGTACAAATGCAACTGCCTTTTTCTCTCTCCATTGCCTTTTTTCAGCTGGTTTGATCATGTTTTAACCGTGCTGCATTGTCTTTTACATCCTGTGTCAATGACAATTAACCTATTAAAAACAGAAAACCGCATCAATTAGAATAATTCCTGTTTCAGTCGCTAAAAATTAGACCGCAGTTGTAACTTACCAAGAAGATTACAGCAGCTGTTAACCAATAAAAAAACATAGCCGGCAAATTTCCGGAAAATAACCGCGATTAACCAGCTTGATGGAAATTGACAGAATAATTCAAAATTTGTCAGTGTTCTTATTTGATGTGTAAAATCTGCATAATCGGCTAGATTCCAAAATTACACTTAATTCAGCTTCTAAACTGAATGCTATTAAGCGTCAAACTAACGTCAGCTAGCAATCTCTTTAATGAACTTTGATAACCTAATGCACTA
This sequence comes from Convolutriloba macropyga, assembly GCF_964194025.1. Classification (NCBI taxonomy): domain Eukaryota; kingdom Metazoa; phylum Xenacoelomorpha; order Acoela; family Convolutidae; genus Convolutriloba; species Convolutriloba macropyga. Next base: position 13,793,676 of record NC_134471.1, on the reverse strand, counting down.
TGTCTTAATGACAGGGCTTTATAAGTTTATCCGGTTTCTTTTGATTTTGCTCTTTTGACTTGACCGTATTCACTACATTACGTACTTCATTACGAGAAAGAATTTAATATCAATTCATTTGAAACAGTGAGTAAGTCAAAAGTCAAGCGTGAATATCGTGACTTATGTAAAACTAAAAACGTGATCAAAAGGTAAAGCGAATTATAAAAAAAGGAGAGCGCTTAAATAATAGCCGTTTCAGAGGCTGATGGCGGCTATTAAAAATGACCCGTTTTCAGGATATTCAGAAAAAAGAAGCTTTCAAGGCATCCTAAACCAACTCATTCTTTACTCCAGGCCAGAAAAACAATACTCAGGAACCAACATTCATCTTCAATTAACAGTCAATTATTTTAACATAGCCGGCAGATTGCTGGAATAGCTGCGAAAGAATAGACTTGCGTGCCGTATAATAGAGATAGAAACAGATAGATATAGGTTGAAAAAGTTATCGACATCACTCAAAAAGCTATGTAAAAATTCAGCGATAAATTATTAAAGCTTGTAAAAATTCATTGCGCAGTAGCCTTTTCATTCGTGACCTTTATTACAGATATGAGTTCCTTTGACCTAAAACTAATTCAAAATAAACATAAATTTCTAATTGCAAAAGTCAATTTATGGAGTGAGGTCAGTCACTTATGCTAAAATCTAATCACGCAAAAAACTTTTGCAAGAGAGAATGAGAAATGACGTCACGTGCGCAAAAGCCGTTAGTGAGGAAGAAGTAATTCAGAAAAATTGACTTTCGGCATTGCTGTGTGAACAAATTAAAAACGAAGGGCGTCAGACCAACAAAAACATAGCCGAAAGAATTCCGGAAAAGTTTGGAAGTGAAAATCCACTTAAATGACATCCAACTACTCGTGAGACAAAAGGTGCCTCCACTAATTTCGGATTATCTTGAAACAAAACCAAAAAACAAAAAAGAAAATCAAATCTTTTAAAATATGATAATAACTCTGATCAAATTTTGCTATAAATTGAAACCCTGAAATAACTACCTCTGCCAAAATTACTTCATCAACACAACTAGTACCTACTAAAACTACTTATGAGAATTTTTAAAATACTTGAAACTAACTTGGACTAAAAAAACTGGAAAAAGTTATTTTTTTATTACAAAAGCTCAAAGAAAAATTTCGTTTCAGCCCATAAGTTCTGCCAATGCTCGCAAAACAATAGGCAAGTCATAATAGGCTAAGAAACTTGTCTAAAGAACAGAAAAAAACGAAAAACTGCAAAAAAAAAATAATTTCCATTTAGTTCTCAAACAAGCTTCAAATCCACAAAAATGTAACCAGTTGTTAACTAAAAATTGCTCAAGTAATAGGGGTCTTTTCAATACCCATTTGAGGCAGTAAAACAAAATAATCGTCAAAAAATCCCAAAGATTAGCCCAAAAATCAGCAAAATACATGAAAAACCTCCGAATTAGCATAAAATTCATAAATTTCCAGAAACATTCAAACCACTACCAAAACCAGCCTAAAAGTAAAAGAAAACCATAACCAAACCTCAACCAAAAAAAACCTGAAAACTGCTTTAAAATGCCGCACATGAACAAAAAATTTCGCTCGCTTACAGACTTTTGTTTTCACACCTCAATTTCTCGCTCTCTAGAAAACAGCGATATGAACAAAAAATTCTCTTTTCATTCCACTCTTCATTTTGTTCAGCAACAGAATCACTCCAAATTTTTTCAAGTGTTTCATTTCCTGCTTCAAAATTCACCCCAATAAACTTGATTTTAAAAAAGACTTCTCCAATACTCCTCTTCGAGTCGTAAAAAACCAAGAGCACCGCAATATAGCTCCGCTCAGCTTACAGCTTTGCAGCTATAAAACACTTAGATAAAAATTGCATTTGGAATTACAAGATTACTTTGAAAATGCCGCACGTGATCAAAAAATGTTTCACGCTCTACTTCTCAAAATAATGATGCATGCTAGAAAATCTCTTTTTCTCGCTCGACTCACTACTTTTGACTTGTTCAGCAGTTTGACCTAACGATTATTTTCACGAGCGGCATAACTAACACCTGACAGATCTTAAAAAAACCCTTGTGCAAGTTCGCCGATTTGAAATCGATTGTCATGTCGTGAACTGTTTCTCTTTTGAGTAATTTTTGATACAATTAAGCGACCATAGACAAACAATTCAGATATCTCACTTCTATCACAGGGCAGTCTCCAAAATAGTGGGAGAAGAGGGTGGTGTCAATGGTGGCAGACATCAGGATTATTTTGAGTTCAGGAAATGCCACAGACATGTCCCTCAATGCAATCAGGATAAAATCAGAGTTGATGTCCCTCTCATGGATCTCGTCAACAACCACGTGACTCACTCCTACAACAAAGAATAAGTTTAACCCAATAGCAGCTGAACAAATGTTAATATATTGACTAACTTTTCTGACCGAAAAGCTTATTGAGTTTATCAACTCTCCGCTACGATAGCTGGCATTCCAGAAAATAACTGCCAAGTGCTTGAACCCGCGATCAAAAATAGTTTAACACCGTTTACTCTCACCTCTCAATCCCGATTCCAGTTTTCTGAGGAGCGTACCGACAGTGCAAAACAAGATAGCCCCTTGTGGCCTGGGAAGCACACTTTCAAATCGTACGCTGTACCCCGTACTATCTCCAATTGGCTCGCACCTTTCATTGGCTATGCGCTCCGCCACCGACACTGCGCTGATTCGTCGAGGCTGGAACAACCAAAATTAACCACTACAACATTTCGGAGTTCTTGCTTGGACCTCTTAGTTCGCTAAAGGAGGTTATACTAATTTTCATACCGTTAGAAAATGGCATCAAATTGTTAGGTCTAAGGATAACCATAAAGAAGCTCTGCAAACCAGTCTTAACAAAAACGTACATATGTTGTTCATCGGTTGCGGAAACAAACCCCCACTTTACTCCTAAAGAGCTGCGCATTTAGCGCGTTTGGCCATGCCTCGCGGGCCATGGCCATGCCTCAGCGTCCCGTGCGACTTGATATGAAACTATCACAACCGAACAAATTCTCACGACCGAAATTCAATTTTAGAATTGGGGTTTATTTCCTAGACCCGTAGTTCATGTATAGTGAGGGAAAAACAGAACTTTTGTGCACTGGTAAAGATAACATATCTAAGCTGTTCACCTGGGTAACAATGACGTTGCAGTGTGCTCCTCTGTTGTTCCTAACATAGTCCTCCAAAATGAATTGTGGGATCTGTCAACAGAAACATTTCCCTGATGAAAAGAATTTTTTGGCTTTCATCAACTTTACCATTCAATAATTCAATAGTCATTACTGCAATGGAACACAATGCGCCAAAAATCTTATTGTAACAGGGAACTAGATCTTCGGTTAAAAATCTGAAAAACTGCTATTTGATGTGAAAAATAATTACCCACTCTAGATTGAAAAAAATATAGAATCCGGGACAACAAATAATACTATGATAACTTGAGAAAAAAACTTAATTTTCTCAAAAACTCAAAAATATTCACTTTTCTGCAGAAAGATTGTTTACACACATAGCTTCAATTTGTAGCTGATTCATAGAGAAGTATAAAATAGCAACCTGGGTAGTTTTGCCGCAGCCAGTTTCTCCCTTGACCAAAATGACCGAGTTATCTCTGATCATACTCAAAAGTCTCTCACGGTACTCAAACACTGGCAGCTCTCTTCTATTATGACACATGTCCACGTACTGCGAGTGACACACTTTCACATTCTCATTCTCAAGCAGCATCTCCGAGATCTGAGCTGACGTTTTCTAACACAAAAGCAAAATTGAAATTAATTTTACACTATTAACCAAAACTAATGAGGTCCAACCCGACATTGGTGAAATTTTACATCACGGTGTGTTTGACAACTTTCAGCTCACAAGGAAAAAAATCTTAAATCATTCAGCTCTTTATTGTTTAAGGACTATAACTAACAAACGCCATGGGTCCCTCATCAATGTTGCACGAGATCCATGGGTTCCAGTCAGGTGCAGGAGGGGACCAACATATAACACTCCCCGGCGTCTGGTGCGGGGACGTGAACCGATCAAGGACATCATCAGGGACAACCAATGACACTGGCCTGTCGCTTCCCGGAACAGGGGGCGGAGCGGCGCGAATTCCATACCCGTCCAATAGGGTGTTGATTTTAGCAATTGTAGCCGGGTCGATGCTGACCTTAATTGGCGGCAACTAAAAAGCAAATCTATCTATAGATACGATCAAGTGCAAATACATTTTCTAACTCCCATAAATTTACACTGAATACGGTGTAAATAATTTAAAGCAAACTTGATAGCTTAAACTTAGAGCAAACATTAAGTCTAAGTAGTGTCACTGTAATTGAGATAAGCATTCAAAACTTTCTCATGTGATAACTCACCCTATCTTCAATCTTTTTAGAAAGAGTTCCAGTGAACGCTTCGATGACACCCAAGTGGTATAGCTGTCTCACAATGGACAAAGCACAGTTCACAGCTGCAACTTTCTTGTTAGATCCGTGCTCTTTACCGCTAATGTCTAAACAATAGAACCTCAGTACTGATTGATCAAAATAAAAACCTCAATCGAGCAAGACTCACTATTTAAAGACTCACTATTTTAAGACTCACTCCAATCACTATTTAAAGATAGCAGTAAAATCTCTTCAACCGCAAACAGATGAAATGAAGACAATAAAAACCTAGCCGGAAATTGCCGGAAACTAGCCACCTTTGACGCGCTTGATGCCCATCAGGATTGAAACAAAAAAAAGAATAGAAAAATTACCAGAATTTTTTTTTCAAGTGTTGAGCTTTGATAACCTAATGCTCTATGACTTAATGAGTGGGCTTCTTCGGTTTATCAAGCTTCTTTGGATTTTTCTCTATTGACTTTGGCCGTATTCAATACATTGCGTAATTCAATACGTGAAAGAATTTAAAATCCATTCAGTTGAAACAGTGCGTGAGGTAAGTTAGAAGTCAAGCGTGAAAATAGGGCCTTAAAACGAAAAACGTGATCAAAAGGTAAAGCGAAATAAAAACATAGCAGGACACGTCCTGAAATGCAATCCAAAGAATTGAAAGAAAAACTGAGAACTAATATACCTGACCAGCAGATCAATTGAACAATCCCAGCCCAAAAATACAAAATCTCAAACGTTGAAAAACTGAAACAATCGAACTAAACAAAATAAACATTGCTACAACTCTAGAAGCTTTTACCCTGAAGGCCAAATATGATACAATTCGATACAATCATTAACTCACGCAAAAGCCATGAAAGAGATTTATTTGCCACAATTTTTTTGGCTCTGAAGTTCTGTCATGTAACCCATCTGCAAGATTTAACAAAGTTTTGTTGTCCAGTAAAGATCGTTTAAACTCAGAAGATGACAAAAAATTCAAATTTGAAACAACTGCAAACTTTAACAAAATCTTGCTAAAAACCGTGATATTATTATTTTAAGAACCATTTCATTGTCTCCAGAGGCTATCCAGTATCCCTATTTCAGGCCTTAAATAGTTTCACTGGCTCAAAGATCGATAAACCTGGCACAGCATAATAACTTTCAGAAAACTTAAATTTTATCAAAATCGTGTTAATAAAATATTGACAGCCGTTCCATTAACTCTAGCAACTATGCAGTAACTTATTATCAAATCCTGGAGACATTAATCCGTGCCATTAAAAACTGAAAACTATTTCATTGCCGCTGGAAATTATGCAGTAACAAAACGATAACTACCTAACTACACAAACGTTATCAGAACAAATTATAAATCATAACATTAGTCTAAAATAAGCTTTAAGACAACAGATATTTAAAAAAATAAAAACCGCACGCAAACAAAATATTTACACGCTTAGCGAAAACTTTCACATCAATAGTTCTCGCTCTCTTTCAAAATAAGGCATGAACAAAAGAACCACTCTTTCTCCGCTCTTCGAATTTGTTCACGGAAACAACTTCATCAAAACTTATTCACTCCCTGAACTTCCGGTTGTCTTGCTAGCTCACTTATCACAATGGTGTAGAAAACTGACACTCCTCGTTGATTTAAGCCTCCCCTACTTCATTTGACTAAACATTTTGAACCGATAAGAGGAAAACTGACATGAGAAAGCAAAATGACAAAAACGAAAAGCATCTGATAAAAATTACATCAAGTTGCGACTCCAGAAGTACCAGTAGAACTTGGCGATAAATACAGGTAATTCGCAACAGCAAAAAATCAACTGAAAGAGAATCTAACAGGCTCATAAAGGAAAAGCCGAGCGAAGGGAAAATTGATGACAACTGAACAAAACGAAAATGAAAATAAATTTTCTGTAAAAATTCTAACAAAACTCTCAAAACAGGTAAAACTCAGTATTCTAAACATTGTTTGCAGAATTTTTAATTACATTCCCTACTGGATCATTCATTCAACCAATACGTTGCGAAAATTTTTCTTTAGAAAAATAAAGTTAAAAACAAAAGGAAACATGAAAATAAACACATCCGGCAGATGCCCACCGTTGACGCCCCTGATGCACATCGAGATTGAAACAGGACTGAAAGAAAAAGGATTGATCGGGATTGAAAGGAATTGAACAGGATTGATCGGGAATGAAAGAAAAAGACAGAAGACTTTTTTTTCAGGTTCAAAAAGTGTTCTAATTCGGTGTGCACCTTTAGTTAGAGTCTAAAATTGTTATTAATTCAGCTTCTAAAATGAAAGCTAATAAGCATAATACCAATGTCAGCTAGCAAACACTGTAATGAACTCTGATAACCTGATGCTCAATGACTTAATGACCGGGCTTTATATGTTTATCCGGTTTCTTTTGGCTCTTTCGACTTTGACAGTAGTCACCATATTACATAAATCAAGGCGTGAAAGAATTTAAAATCCATAGTTGAAACAGTGAGTGAAGTAAGTCAGCAGTCAAGCGGGAAATCGAGACTAATATCAAACGAAAAATTTGATCAAAAGGTAAAGCGAAAAGGAGAGCGCCTAAAAAATAGCCGTTGAGCGCCTGACGGGGGCTATTAAAAATTTGTATAACATATTTCAGTGAAAAGTTCCCTGTCTAGCTTGCAAGTGTAACTTCAGTGTAGAAACAGCTATAGAATTCCTCTTAAAAAAGAATTGATCAGGAAAAAAGAAAATGAGAACCATAACATTGAAGAAGTAGGCAATAAAATTTTTTAAAAACACAAAAACTTGCTAAAATTTACTCCATTTTCTTTAACAGAAACAACAAAGTTAAACGAAAAGTGCTTGAAAAAATAATTTTAACCACAAAACACCCCAAATGCTATAAAATATTGAAGATTAGAAAAATTGCTGAAAAAGCTGAAGACGAGGCAAAAAGTAAAAAGCTAAAAATTGACGCAAAGTGTAAAATTTGCTTCGGTGGTCAAAACAGTTTCCAAACGCATTATTACCTGTTAAGATTATTGAGCGAAACACCTTTGAAAATTGAGTGCAAACTATAAAAACTGGTTTCAAAAAGCCGCAAGCGATCAAAAATTATTTTCACTTCCGGTTTCAAATACACTCCAACAAATTACCCATTTCAAAAAAGACGCTCCGTCAATACTACTCTTTCATTCGTAAAAAAATTAGAGCACCAATACAATCCAATTTTCGGATTGTAAAAAAGGAGAGCGCTTAAAAAATAGCCGTTGAAAGTCAGACGGCGGCTATAAAACAGTCCAATATTGTGAAGTAACACCTCAAGCAAGAACAATTTGACAAACTAGATTACCGTTAATGATGTTTAACAATTCACACTGATTTTTCTCATAAAATGTTTGAAATACGTACGTTTTCGTAACTCCTTGACGAACACAGTCATCTCCGCCACAAAACTCCTAAAAATTAACATGGAATTTACTATATGTAAATGGAAAAAAGACGGACAACAGATTAATTCCTAATTTTCTTAGCACATGATTAATTGTTTTTAATAGATTTTTCCGTACCATTTTTTCAACGTTGGAATAAGGTCGTGAATTATTTCAAAGTTTGAAGGAGATAGCATAAGTATTGGTTGTTTGAAAACTGGTTGTTTGAAAAAGTGAGATTAAAGAATAACCCCAAGCAATTACCTAGCTTTATGATAGCACCCCGTTAGAGTACAGCATGCTCTATCCTTCTAGTTAATTAAAATTTGAAGCCTCGAACTTTTGCATGTTAAGGCAGCATAACTTACACATCAATTCCGCCGCTGACTACAAATTGTTCACCATCCGAACTATGACGAGCGTGACCAACTGCTGAAACACCAAAGAAACTCCACGTATCTGCCAAATTAATTTCTTAGCTGCCTTAAAGGAAAACATCAATTGAATATTTTAAAACTTGAGGCCAAAAGAGGAGACACTTCGTCAACTACTTCAGAAACAAAGCTGGGACGATTCTGCATCATCCAGCAACTTTGTTTCTACATGAAGCTATCTCCTCTCTTGGCTTCGCAACTAGATTTCTGGGAGAGGCTGTATTTTCTTTGTTTTATTTTTATATCTAGCTTAGGCAGATACGTAAGTTTCTCTGGCCAGTCAGTGACGCCCAAAGACCCAAAATATACAAAGATTTTCTGTTTCAGACTATCTCAACTATAACCAAGGTTATCATTTTGAATCACAGAATCGGACAGCCAGTGGTAATTGTTTGACAGCACAATTAGATAACACGGCAAGGACGTTGCGAAAAAAGTGGCGACCATTCGAAGCTTAGTTACATTTAATCCTTTGAGCATTCTGTTACAAGTCCGTCAGAAAAACAGGGCTCGTACTGAATTACCATCGAAATAGTCGATGACAAAAATCACCATTCAAGATTTCGGGATAGAATTGCCAAAGAAGGGAGAGGGTTTGTGGTACTCCCAAACCTGCACTCAAAACTTCCCTTATCACTTTGAAGTTTTGTTTACTCAGCAGCTTCAGTGAACCGTGCCCTAAGAGCCTACTAAAATCTAAGAACTCGTAAAACTCAGGGTGAACATACAAAACAGTCCCGAATAGCAAAATATTCCCAGACAAAACAGTCCCAGACAGTCCCTGTTTTGTCTGGGAATATTTGCAATTTGAGAATGTTTTGTCCGGACACGAAAACTCTGTCAACTTGTAAAGGACAAGAACATTAAGTGTCTGAGCAGCTGCACTTAATTCTCTTGGCCTCAACGAGCAGAAAAAAAGTCAACCTAAATTGCTCAAACTAAAACAGTCAAGCAAAAATGTTGCATAAATAAACACGCCTACAATAATCGCTTCAAACTTGGGTCGAGAGCAATTAAAAACTAATAGCCGCTTCTTTAGCTTAGGTGAGTTCGAGTTTCTTTTCTCTGCCTATTTATGATCACAGTCCCCGACCTGGCAGGACCCCGGATTGTAACCCCTGCTAGAACTGTTACGCATCTTTATAAACAATTTCCTACAAAATATGCGTTAATAATGTGTTTAAAAACGGATAATTAGAGCTCGGGGAAAAATTGGTTTCAATTTTTCTAACCCTCCAATTTATTTGAGGGGGGTTAGGAATTTTATACCAGCTCGACTTTTTTTTGATAAACCAATTTTATGAGATCATATGTACAAAATTGATATTAGTGAAAACTGAATTGGTCCTTAGAGAGGTTTTTTAAAACATGTCTCGAAAAACATTTAGGCAAAAAAGTCAATTTTTTTTACAAATTCCATTGTTTTGAGCTCCTTATACGATTCGAATATACCAAGAACATCCAACACCTTTCAAAATAAATTTTTCGTCTTGATTCTTCAAAATTTCATACAACAATAACAAACAAAATTTCAATTCAAGCTAATCTTGAAATTTTATTGACTAAAGGAATAAAGAAAAGTTGTATTGGCAATCCACCGCAGTATAAAAAAACTTTTTCTACTCGTTTGGCTCAAAACGGCTCATTAGGTTGTTCATGGTAGCAATAAACAACCATTTACATACTTTAAATAAATTTAATGATATTATAGACAATGCGAAGAAAAATTTGTTCAGATATCCTTTAGCTAGCGCAAAAACTTTTTATACTTTGGCGTTTAGACAATAGCCCTTTTCTTCATTCCTTTAGCCAATAAAAATTTCAAAAGTAGCTTTGAATTGAAATTTTGGTATTTATTGTTGTGTGAAATTTTTAAGAATTCAGATTTCAGAATTCAGACATAACCCACTAACGTCAGTCGAATTGCTCTCAAACGACTGGCAAGCGGTTGCCTTCGGCAGTCGCTAGGTACGGTTTAGTGAGGCTAATCAGCTTTATCATAATTGGCCGGGGAATGAAGTGGGGGGTTAATAGGGGGTGAAGTGGGGAGGGTGGTCAAACTCTAAGAACCTCCCTTCACACAATGAATTTATGTCTCCAAAACAGTTTAGTTGAAATGCATAATTAGAGTATAGTACGGAATTGTATCGTGCAATCCTTGTATGGAACCAATCCTTAAGAAATCATATATGATCGTTGCATGAAATCAAGGTAATCATAGATACTCCTAATACGACTTTTAAGATAAAAAGCAGAAGAAATGTTCAGGAGAACTCAAAAACCGCGATAAATGATTGATGAAAGTTGTATGAAATCAGGGAAATCACATATGATCCGTGTATGATTACCAAGAAATCATATTTGATCCTTGTATGATTACAGGAAATCATATATGATTTACATGTAACCATATAAGGATCATATATCCTTGTACGATAACTAGGAAATCATATATGATTTCGGGATAAAAAACAAGACTCATATATGGTGTCAGGTTCTGCCTCTGAATTATATTTAAATTCAGAGAAAATAAAGCGCGCATAAAAAAGACCACAGGACTAATGCAATTGCAACAAACTTTGTTGAGAGCAATTAAAGAGGTTTCATTTTGACGAATCAATTTGATTTTAAAAAAACATGGAATTGTAGAATCAGACTACAATTATCGCATTGAAAATTGAGAATTCTTTCAGTAAGATCAAACTCCAGATCAGCTGCGTGATATGATTTAAAAAAAAAATATTTTTTTCATGCAAAACAACAACCTTTTGCAGAACAACAACCTTTTGCAGATCAATTTCAAACTCTCTATTTCATCCATCAAATTTTGGTTTCTGCGTTCTCATTTTGTCCCACTATTCCCCCTTTTTCAAATTAATCCAAATCCTTCATTGTAACAATAAAAAACTAGCCTCTAAGAGCTATAAAAGAATGTTACCCAATTTTCTCTAAGATACGTGAACAAAGGGAAAAGTTGACTGAAGAAATTAAAGCTGACCTCTCCTACATATTCACTCATTTTCCACAGAACATTAAATTAGATTTCAAGGGCCACTCCCATATAATAAAAAAACACATGGTTCACGCGATAAAGGCACAACAGTTTAGAGTAGTGTCTCCAGAGGTACTTTATTTCCTAGGCAAAATTAATATCTAATTTTTATAACGGATTTGGCCCTTTGAACAGAACCTCGGGTACACGCAACCTCACCGTCATCGAGTATTTTGAAAAACTTAAGCGTTCGCTTACTCTTAAGAACGTAATTACTAGATTCCTGTGTAAATTTTCAGCAATGCAGGTGACAGTTGTTTGAGAATGAAATTGCACAATGATATTCTGGTAGCAATTGATATTGATTGAAGTTGACATTAATGTTGGTTGATAATTGATGGGAATTGTAATCTAACTTTTAGAAGTCTAATTGATATCTAATTAGATATCTTATATTGATATTCAACTCTCAGAGGTAAATGCTAGTCAGGTGAAAACGAAAACATACTGTCATCACATATTTTAATATGCATTTTAGGAATACAGGACCTAAAAGGTTGAATTTAGTCAATTACTCTCAAGGCAACTTTCTGGCATTTTTTTCGTCTGGCGACTTGACACTTCAACTGACTTCCTTCTAACGCAGCTGTTCTCAATAACGCCGGCTATGAACAGCCGTTTTTCCTAAAGGAAATGGAAAAAATCAACCCTCCTTCTGCCCTCTAGAGCCGTTTAGGAACTCCGGTTACGAACTACGTTAAATGTTGTTATTTAGCGAGTTATTATGCGCAAAATTGCATATATGATGTGGAAGGGAGTGGGGATGAAACTTACGCCTATTAAACATGGCAGAAGAATAGATGCCTCATCCAGGTGTAAAAAAAACTGCATATTGCTAAGAACTTTGCTTGAGAGCAATTAAGTGATCTTCAACCTTCAAAGTCCTGTATCAGAAGACTTACAGGCAGCTGTCGCCAAAAAAAATTATGGCGACGTGGTGCAGGTGATGGTTAGTTGTACTATGCTTCTAAGATTAAATATTGGCAAGGTAAAAAGTAGTTTTGCTCCGGTGGCAAATTGCCTCTGAAACAATTTCCAGTAATTATCCTCCAATTTCTAAACCTCTTAAAACTTCATCAACCAAAACAGTTACAATTGTGGCATTTTGCTCAAAACAACTGCTACAGGTTTAAAATCTCCTGCTCAATTTTATATTATCGCTTTTACAGGTCGTTGAAGTCTAACGTGCTTGCGCCCCTCGATCAGCTTTAGTGCCAAAGGCTTAAGAAAACAGTGTTCTAAAACAGCTAGGCCTCAAGTTTGCTGTCTCTGACGCTGGAATGAATTGGGATAAATGAATTGAAAACTTTAGTTACTATAAAACTTTTAATAAAAAAGTGTCTTGTACCAATCTGTTTTTCATTGACAATCGTACTCAACGGATGCACAACAACAGATTACTCGGGACTACTTTGTTTTTACTATACTTGAGAAAATTAAACTCAGATATTAACTCAGATTTGAAATTTGTATTGGAAAAAATGAAATTATCTAATTCTGATACTAAGAAGATTTCATGAAGACTTTATCTAACTGCCTATAAATTATCATAATAAACTGTAATTATCTCAAGAAAGTATATCTAAAATGTCCATTCCATGTCAGAATTCAAATTCTGGAGGAGAGTGGGGGTAATATTGCATCACATTCTGCTTTACAACACAGGCATAAGTAACGAAGAGCGATAGACCCATATTGGTCAAAAATCCTTAAGCCCCTAACTAGCGATAAGACAAAACAGAACAGAAAAAAATTATTTATCTCCAAGCTAAACAGCTGAGATTTGTGAATGAGATACTACTTTGCATGGTCTGGTCCCATGGAGGTGTATGTGTAGTCACAC